>NC_091323.1:33311861-33411861 GCF_038502225.1 Cherax quadricarinatus | reverse complement strand
CAACACTGGTTCTAGCACTGATCCTTGTTACACAGCACTGGTTCTAGCACTGATCCTTGTTACACAGCACTGGTTCTAACACTGATCCTTGCTACACAGCACTGGTTCTAGCACTGATCCTTGTTACACAACACTGGTTCTAGCACTGATCCTTGTTACACAACACTAGTTCTAGCACTGATCCTTGTTACACAACACTGGTTCTAGCACTGATCCTTGTTACACAACACTGGTTCTAGCACTGATCCTTGTTACACAACACTAGTTCTAGCACTGATCCTTGTTATACAACACTAGTTCTAGCACTGATCCTTGTTACACAACACTGGTTCTAGCACTGATCCTTGTTACACAACACTGGTTCTAGCACTGATCCTTGTTACACAACACTGGTTCTAGCACTGATCCTTGTTACACAACACTGGTTCTAACACTGATCCTTGCTACACAACACTGGTTCTAGCACTGATCCTTGTTACATAACACTGGTTCTAGCACTGATCCTTGTTACATAACACTGGTTCTAGCACTGATCCTTGTTACATAACACTGGTTCTAGCACTGATCCTTGTTACATAACACTGGTTCTAGCACTGATCCTTGTTACATAACACTGGTTCTAGCACTGATCCTTGTTACATAACACTGGTTCTAGCACTGATCCTTGTTACACAACACTGGTTCTAGCACTGATCCTTGTTACATAACACTGGTTCTAGCACTGATCCTTGTTGCACAACACTGGTTCTAGCACTGATCCTTGTTACATAACACTGGTTCTAGCACTGATCCTTGTTACACATCACTGGCTCTAACACTGATCCTTGTTACACAGCACTGGTTCTAGCACTGATCCTTGTTACACAACACTGGTTCTAGCACTGATCCTTGTTACACAGCACTGGTTCTAACACTGATCCTTGTTACACAGCACTGGTTCTAGCACTGATCCTTGTTACACAACACTGGTTCTAGCACTGATCCTTGTTACACAACACTGGTTCTAGCACTGATCCTTGTTACACAACACTGGTTCTAGCACTGATCCTTGTTACATAACACTGGTTCTAGCACTGATCCTTGTGGCGTAGCACTGGTTCTAACACTGATCCTTGTTACACAGCACTGGTTCTAGCACTGACCCTTGTTACACAACACTGGTTCTAGCACTGATCCTTGTTACACAACACTGGTTCTAGCACTGATCCTTGTTACATAACACTGGTTCTAGCACTGATCCTTGTTGCACAACACTGGTTCTAGCACTGATCCTTGTTACACAACACTGGTTCTAGCACTGATCCTTGTTACACAACACTGGTTCTAACACTGATCCTTGTTACATAACACTGGTTCTAGCACTGATCCTTGTGGCGTAGCACTGGTTCTAGCACTGATCCTTGTTACACAACACTGGTTCTAGCACTGATCCTTGTTACACAACACTGGTTCTAGCACTGATCCTTGTTACACAACACTGGTTCTAGCACTGATCCTTGTTACACAACACTGGTTCTAGCACTGATCCTTGTTACACAACACTGGTTCTAGCACTGATCCTTGTTGCACAACACTGGTTCTAGCACTGATCCTTGTTACACAACACTGGTTCTAGCACTGATCCTTGTTACACAACACTGGTTCTAGCACTGATCCTTGTTACATAACACTGGTTCTAGCACTGATCTTTGTGGCGTAGCACTGGTTCTAACACTGATCCTTGTTACACAGCACTGGTTCTAGCACTGATCCTTGTTACACAACACTGGTTCTAGCACTGATCCTTGTTACACAACACTGGTTCTAGCACTGATCCTTGTTACATAACACTGGTTCTAGCACTGATCCTTGTTACACAACACTGGTTCTAGCACTGATCCTTGTTACACAACACTGGTTCTAGCATTGATCCTTGTTACACAGCACTGGTTCTAACACTGATCCTTGTTACATAACACTGGTTCTAGCACTGATCCTTGTTACACAACACTGGTTCTAGCACTGATCCTTGTTACACAACACTGGTTCTAGCTTTGACCCTTGTGGCACAGCAGTGATCCTTGTGGCACAGCAGTGATCCTTGTGGCACAGCAGTGATCCTTGTGGCACAGCAGTGATCCTTGTGGCACAGCACTAGTTCTAGCTTTGATCCTTGTGGCACAGCACTGATCCTTGTGGCACAGCACTGATCCTTGTGGCACAGCACTAGTTCTAGCTTTGATCCTTGTGGCACAGCACTGATCCTTGTGGCACAGCACTGATCCTTGTGGCACAGCACTGATCCTTGTGGCACAGCACTGATCCTTGTGGCACAGCACTGATCCTTGTGGCACAGCACTGATCCTTGTGGCACAGCACTGATCCTTGTGGCACAGCACTGATCCTTGTGGCACAGCACTAGTTCTAGCTTTGATCCTTGTGGCACAGCACTGATCCTTGTGGCACAGCACTGATCCTTGTGGCACAGCACTGATCCTTGTGGCACAGCACTGATCCTTGTGGCACAGCACAGCACTGATCCTTGTGGCACAGCACTGATCCTTGTGGCACAGCACTGATCCTTGTGGCACAGCACTGATCCTTGTGGCACAGCACTGATCCTTGTGGCACAGCACTGATCCTTGTGGCACACCACTGGCACAGCACTGATCCTTGTCCTCTGTTCGGAAAATTGATCCTTGTGGCACAGCACTGATTCACTGATCCTTGTGGCACAGCACTGATCCTTGTGGCACAGCACTGATCCTTGTGGCACAGCACTGATCCTTGTGGCACAGCACTGATCCTTGTGGCACAGCACTGATCCTTGTGGCACAGCACTGATCCTTGTGGCACACCACTGGCCACTCTCCTCTGTTCGGAAAATTATTAGATTCACAAAACATCGTTCGCCATCCATTCAGACAATTTCCGGACTGGCATTCTTCCCCCTTCGTTGTCTCTGTATTGCATGAGCAATTGCTGTATCTCTGCCTGTTTCTCCATGCTGTTGTTTACTCTCTCTTGCAGCACGGCAAGAGAGAATATTCTTCTCTTATATAATGTATCCTGCCTGCTTTATCGTGATAAACCTAGCATGTTCGTGAGGCAGGAGGTCCAAGACACTCAAAGTAAGCTGGCTGTTTTTTTTTTTTACAGTGTTTGACAAGGTTAGGTTAAGGATCCCTAGCTTTATTGACAAGCTAAGAGCTGTTACCTACATCAGCTCATTTGAAAGCATTTTTATTGTTATGAGACATACAAGTAGGGAACAGGATGAAGTTGGAACCATCTGTGGGACAGCTGAGGGCCATCTGTGGGCCAGCATTTTCATCTGATCAGCTGACTTTATCTCGTTGACATCATAATGCTGTACGAATGTGTTCCATACTCGAGTCATCCTGGGGATAAATGATCTCAGATGGAGTGATGTTCTGGAGAAGGGTACAGCCAGAGTGAAGTTGCTGCTGGCTGCCCGTCTTGTGGCATAAAAGCTTGTTTCACGCTGTCCTCGAAGTGGATCCAACTGTGGTACTTTGACAATATTGGCCTTGTACATAACAGTAAGGCCACCCACATCCCTCCTGTGTTGAAGGCTCTGCTGAAATGACAGATCTATCCAGGATTGGTGATGAGACGTCTTGCTCTGTTCTCTACTCTGTCAAGCAGTCGCAGATGAGAAGGGGGGCAGGCAAACCAAGAAAGTGGAGCATACTCAAGGTGTGAGCGTACTTGTGCCTCGTGCAAAATCTTGCAACCCCTGCTGTCAAGCAGATGCGAGATACGGCGAAGTGCTGTAAGCTTCCTGGCTGCCTTGTTTGCAAGATTTACAATGTGATTTTTCATGGTCAGTTTGGAGTCAAATTTCACCCCAAGGATATCAACTTCTTCCCCAGGTGCTAACATCCTCCCATTCATCCTTACTACTGCACCGGCATTACCATCATGGTGCCTAGAGATCATCATCATTTGTGTTTTCTCAGGTGCAAATGTTACTTGCCATCTATTTCCCCAAGCTGATATAGCTCTCAGCTGGTGATTGATGTAGCTTAGAGCAGCTGGCATTTCTTCTCTTGGATAAGTGAATGTCAGTGTACAGTCGTCTGCATATGCATGGAATTCTGGGATGAGGTGAAGGTCATTGAAGTAGACATTCCATAACAATGGTCCCAGAACGCTTCCTTGTGGAACACTTGCCCCAATAGGATGTCTTTCTGATTCTGTTCCATTGAGAACTACCCATAGAGATCTACCATGAAGGTAATCACTGAGGAGACATAGCGTAGAACCTGCAATTCCCAGAGCTTGCAGTTTTGCTAAGAGGCCCTGGTGCCACACTAGGTCGAAAGCACCAGAAGGCCATTTACACTGTACTAGGCAGTGCTGAAAGATGCGAGTTAGAGGTGCTGCTAGCTGATCTGCACATCTTCTCAGCAATCTTGGGCTCAACTTGTCTGGGACCACACCTTTTCTTGGTCAAGCGATTTAAGAAGGAAATGCACCTCTTCTTGTTGTTTGCTAAACTTAATGCCCTTCATTTGTTCCAACATTTTCCTTCTAACCGTCTTTTAAGGCAGGTTAGAGAATGTCTAGGTTAGGAACACCAGTGTGTAGCATAGAGTTTAATACTTGTTCCTTCCGCCTTCAAGAAGCGAACAATGGAGTGTATCTGGTAGTTCTTGTAACCTTGTTCTGAAGGGCGGCTTAAGAAACTGTATATAGAAGAGGATTAGAGGTGATAGTCTGGCTGGAAGACTGGCCTGGGTGGACTTCTCTTGTGGAAATAATGTTATTGTTTATACTTGGGGACTGATGGAATTTTTGGGGTATGAATCCTCCTTGTTCTTCCATGGTAGCCCTCTATCCTTGTTTATCCACCTCCATCCTTCCTTCCCTCCCTCCCTGTGCCACGCCTCCTGAGTGCTTCTGACTACAAATCATCACGGTCGACATGAACACCTGTCATCCCTTCTCTAACACGTACACACCGTGCTATGTTGAACCATCACGGTCCACACGTACACCCACAACACCTCCACACACACATACACACGTGTCGAATCTCAGGTAAAAATTCTAGGATTCCACAAGGCTAAAAAAGTGTGCGTGATATATCTTGTATGAAGAAGACGTCAGTAGCTTCTCCATGACACACACTAGTGCCACAGTGTTAGTTTACATTTATAAACTAACACGAAATATATAAACGCGCAGAAACACGAGATATTAGTAATTCAGTCGTAAAAAAAAGCTGACTTGGCGTGTGACACAGATTAGAAGATATTCCCTCCTGCTCACTCCATCACAAATATACATACCAACTCACTCCATCACAAGTATGCATGACGATGTTCACTCATAGGGTGAGTGGCACTAGCTGACACTGTCCTTGCGGGGGTACGTTCCCTCCCATGAATGCCACCGCTCAACAAACTCATCTTCGGGACATACGTTGAATTTTCTCAACTCATCTTCAGAACATGATTAAAATTTCAAAGTGACTTCGCTAACTTTCTAAATGATCTGAGTGTCAGTGTTGTGGTTCGGGCTGGTGTGTTGGTACACTTGTAGCAGTCAGAGGTACGTGTCAGACGCCGGAAGGTGTCAGGTGTGGGAAGGTGTCAGGTGTGCGGAGATGTCAGGTATGGGAGATGTCAGGTGTGGGGAAGTGTCAGGCGTGGGGAGATGCTATGTGTGGGGAGATGTGAGGTGTAGGGAGATGTTTGGTATGGGCAAGTGTCAGGTGTGGGGAGATGTTAGGTATGGGAGATGTCAGGTGTGGGGAAGTGTCAGGTGTGGGGAGGTATCAGGTGTGGTGAGATGTCAGGTATGGGAGATGTCAGGTGTGGGGAAGTGTCAGGTATCGGGATTTGTCAGGTGTGGGGAGATGTCAGGTATGGGAGATGTCAAGTGTGGGGAAGTGTCAGGTGCGGGGAAATGTCAGGTGTGGGGAGGTGTCAGGTGTGGGGAGATGTTAGGTATGAAAGATGTCAGGTGTGGAGACGTGTCAGGTGTGGGGAGATGTCAGGTGTGGGGAGGTATCAGGTGTTTACCTGGAGTTTACCTGGAGTTTACCTGGAGAGAGTTCTGGGGGTCAATGCCCCCGCGGCCCGGTCTGTGACCAGGCCTCCTGGTGGATCAGAGCCTGATCAACCAGGCTGTTACTGCTGGCTGCACCCAATCCAACGTACGAGCCACAGCCCGGCTGGTCAGGTACCGACTTTAGGTGCTTGTCCAGTGCCTGCTTGAAGACTGCCAGGGGTCTATTGGTAATCCCCCTTATGTATACTGGGAGGCAGTTGAACAGTCTCGGGCCCCTGACACTTATTGTATGGTCTCTTAACGTGCTAGTGACACCCCTGCTTTTCATTGGGGGGATGTTGCATCGTCTGCCAAGTCTTTTGCTTTCGTTGTGAGTGATTTTCGTGTGCAAGTTCGGTACTAGTCCCTCTAGGATTTTCCAGGTGTATATAATCATGTATCTCTCCCGCCTGCGTTCCAGGGAATACAGGTTCAGGAACTTCAAGCGCTCCCAGTAATTGAGGTGTTTTATCTCCGTTATGCGCGCCGTGAAGGTTCTCTGTACATTTTCTAGGTCAGCAATTTCACCTGCCTTGAAAGGTGCTGTTAGTGTGCAGCAATATTCCAGCCTAGATAGAACAAGTGACCTGAAGAGTGTCATCATGGGCTTGGCCTTTCTAGTTTTGAAGGTTCTCATTATCCATCCTGTCATTTTTCTAGCAGCTGCGATTGATACAATGTTATGGTCCTTGAAGGTGAGATCCTCCGACATGATCACTCCCAGGTCTTTGACGTTGGTTTTTCGCTCTATTTTGTGGCCAGAATTTGTTTTGTACTCTGATGAAGATTTAATTTCCTCGTGTTTACCATATCTGAGTAATTGAAATTTCTCATCGTTGAACTTCATATTGTTTTCTGCAGCCCACTGAAAGATTTGGTTGATGTCCGCCTGGAGCCTTGCAGTGTCTGCAATGGAAGACACTGTCATGCAGATTCGGGTGTCATCTACAAAGGAAGACACGGTGCTGTGGCTGACATCCTTGTCTATGTCAGATATGAGGATGAGGAACAAGATGGGAGCGAGTACTGTGCCTTGTGGAACAGAGCTTTTCACCGTAGCTGCCTCGGACTTTACTCTGTTGACCTATACTCTTTGTGTTCTGTTTGTGAGGAAATTATAGATCCATCGACCGACTTTTCCTGTTATTCCTTTAGCACGCATTTTGTGCGCTATTACGCCATGGTCACACTTGTCGAAGGCTTTTGCAAAGTCTGCATATATTACATCTGCATTCTTTTTGTCTTCTAGTGCATCTAGGACCTTGTCGTAGTGATCTAATAGTTGAGACAGACAGGAGCGACCTGTTCTAAACCCATGTTGCCCTGGGTTGTGTAACTGATGGGTTTCTAGATGGGTGGCGACCTTGCTTCTTAGGACCCTTTCAAAGATTTTTATGATATGGGATGTTAGTGTTATCGGTCTGTAGTTCTTTGCTGTTGCTTTACTGCCCCCTTTGTGGAGTGGGGCTATGTCTGTTGTTTTTAGTAACTGTGGGACGACCCCCGTATCCATGCTCCCTCTCCATAGGATGGTAAAAGCTCGTGATAGGGGCTTTTTGCAGTTCTTGATGAACACGGAGTTCCATGAGTCTGGCCCTGGGGCCCCTGGGGTGTGGTGAGATGTCAGGTATGGGAGATGTCAGGTGAGGGGAAGTGTCGGGTATGGGGATTTGTCAGGTGTGGGGAGATGTCAGATATGGGAGATGTCAGGTGAGGGGAAGTGTCAGGTATGGGGATTTGTCAGGTGTGGGGAGATGTCAGGTATGGGAGATGTCAGGTGAGGGGAAGTGTCAGGTATGGGGATTTGTCAGGTGTGGGGAGATGTCAGGTATGGGAGATGTCGGGTGTGGAGAAGTGTCAGGTGTGGGGAGATGTCAGGTGTGGGGAGGTGTCAGGTGTGGGGAGATGTCAGGTATGGGAGATGTCAGGTGTGGGGAAGTGTCAGGTGTGAGGAGATGTCAGGCGTGGGGAGGTGTCAGGTGTGGGGAGATGTTAGGTATGGGAGATATCAGGTGTGGGGAAGTGTCAGGTGTGGGGAGATGTCAGGTGTGTGGAGATGTCAGGTGTGGGGAGGTGTCATGTGTGGGGAGATGTCAGGTGTGAGATGTCAGGTGTATGGAGATGTCAGGTGTGGGGAAGTGTCAGGTGTGGGGAGCTGTCAGGTGTGGGGAGACGTCAGGTGTGGGGAGATGTCAGGTGTATGGCGATGTCAGGTGTGGGGAGGTGTCAGGTGTGGGGAGATGTTAGGTGTGGGAAGATGTTAGGTGTAGGGAGATGTCAGGTGTGGAGAGATGCCAGGTGTGGGGAGGTGTCAGGTGTGGGGAGATGCCAGGTGTGGAGAGATGCCAGGTGTGGGGAGGTGTCAGGTGTGGGGAGATGCCAGGTGTGGGGATGGTGTCAAGTGTGGGGTGGTGTCAGGTATGGGAAGTGTCAGGTGTATTATCTTCCTACGTAGATACCTTTCACAGACTTGCTTCAGATGTCTTGTGTTCACAATACAACCATGTGTGGTTGACGTGTCACAGTTGTTCTGACAGAACAAGGAACGCCTGCAGGAGACAGAACACAGTGTACCTCCAGGTGTGATGTAGTTCAGCTGGGCTTGTGAGGTCTCTGGGGAGACCTAATTTAACCAATTATATGCTCACACTTTGCCTTGGCAAATGTCTGTCAGAGCCACGCCTTTTCGGCTTAAGACTGAGGTCTTTTGTTCTGGACGGCGTCAGACCTCGGCGTTAGATCAACACCACGTGTACACACCTCATTGTGGGGGTTGCTCTCGGGACAATATAAGCCCAAGGAACAGCTGAGCAGGGAGATTCGAGCGGAGCTCTGGCCTGTGAGCAGAGCTGAGCTGGAGAGTCTCGGGAGGAGAGACTGTTGGAGACATTTGGCAGAGTACTGACTTAGAGCAGTACTCGTGCTGTGTAGGTCTTGGGACCTGTGGCTTAGTTCCTGTAGTGAACTGTCCTCTGTACTATATTGTAAGTTATATTCATTTTCGTCAAGTTGATTGTGTTCCCTGTCTCACTGCTTATATGTACCATCCCATTTATCTAAACCACAATAATGTTCTCCTGTTCCCAAATATATTATTGTACAAAGACTTAATAATAAACTGTGTTTGAGTAGAATAGTAATATTCACTGTCCCGGTTATTTATTCATTACTTTATTTCAGTTAAAGTAGTGAGAGGGTGAGTAACATGGAGTGGTGGGTAGAGTAATGAGATGTGAAGGTGTAGTTACCAGTGACCTCACATTACCTACCTCCGCACTCATCCCTCCTACTGCCTCGCCTGTCCCCTACCTACTGACTCCCTCCTCTTACCCCCATATTCCCCTAATCATTACCCCCCCTACATGACAAAGGAAAACCACCACTCCAGAACACAAAACACAATAAAAACACTCTTGTATTGAGAATGAAAAGAGGTTGTGTTAGAATTTCGACTTGTGTTAGTCAGGAAGTCAATTTTCCTCTGCATTTAAGATTTCAGGATCAAATCTTCTATGTTTCAGGAATGTTGGAGGTATGTGGGTGCCAGCATGGTACTGCTGCATTGATGGGCGTGATGGTGGGCGTGTTGGTGGGCGTGTGTGTGGCAGAGGTTGGCGGCCAGGCCTATGTGCTGGGTGAGGCTGGTACTCGCGGACAGTCAGTTATTACAACCATCCCGACCTCCTCCCTTACCCTGTGTGCTGCTGCATGTCTTACTGGTGAGTCTTACTGTCGTGCGGGGTTCGAACATGGACTGGGTAATAAACACTCACATCGGATGTTCCAGTATGTCTATTTCATGAAATGTATGGGGAGCGCCAAGCCTGACCTGCCGTCTGCCCTAACGTCTCTACTTAAACTGGCTTGCTGAGTGCCTCGGAGGATGAGCAGTGGTCAGTGGTCAGTCGTCACGTGAGGTCACAGACCCTGAGCTGCTTTGGGGATTAGCGTGGACGGTTACAAAGCATGGCTTGCTTCTGCAGTGTTTTAAAAATTGAAGTTGGAGAGTTGAAGGAGGAGGTCTTGCTTCTCCAGGAGGAGATTAGGAGGCTGAAGGTCCACCTCAATGGGTCTGGGAGAGAGTGTGAGGTGGCTGGAGTTGTGGGGAATGAGGCTTCTAGCAGTGAGGTGCAGTCTGTCTCTCGCTGTGAGGAGGCTGTAGTTGGGGAGGTAGCAACGGCTACCAGCAGTGAGGTGCAGCCCAGCACCTGCTACAAGTGGCAAGTGGTTCACAGTAATAGGAGGCGCATCAGAGTAAGGAAAGTTAAGAGTGAAGATCTGAAGGTAGGAAATCGCTTCTCTGTTCTTCAGGATGAATGTACTTCAGTGGCCAGTGAAGGTAAGGGTACTACTGCCCCTGCTAATGGAGGTAAACGCATTCTTGTGGTTAGTGACTCTCAGGTAAGATATATTGACCGTGTTTTTTGTAATAGGAATAAGAAGATGAGAGATAGAGTGTGCTTCCCTGGAGCTGGTGTTGGGGATATTGTCAACAGGCTGGATAATATCATGTCAGGTAATGGGAACAAGCCCATTATCTGTCTCAGTGCTGGTGAAAATGATATTGGAAAGGGTAGGAGAGAAGAGCTGCTAGATAAGTACAGGTCAGCTATAGATTTCATTAAGTCTAAGGGAGGGATCCCAATCATATGTAGCATCTTGCCTAGAAGGGGAGTAGGAAATGAATGGTTGTCTAGGGCAATTGGTGTAAATTGCTGGCTAGACAGATACTGCAAGGAACTTGCAATCCCATTCATTGACAACTGGAACAACTTTTATGGCAAACATGATATGTATGCAAGGGATGGGGTACATCTCTCTGGGGCAGGGGTGGTAGCACTTGCAGACTCGATTGAGAAGGCCATTGGTGAAATGCCTATGATTTTAAACTGATGGAAGATAGAGGTATGGGTGTGTGTGGGAAACAAGCAGGTTGCAACACTAGGGTTGGAAACAGTAAATGTATAAAAGGCATTCAGCATGAAGTTATAAATAAAGACAATAGATCAGGTCAGCAAACAAAGGGGGACAGCAGAGGGCAGCAAGGGACTAGCTCCCTTAAGGTTTACTATACTAATAGCAGGAGTGTAAGAAATAAGATAGATGAGCTAAGATTAATTGCAAGTGCAGGAAACATAGATATTATTGCTATAACAGAGACTTGGCTCAATCTGAAAGATAGAGAGATGCCCTCTGAATGTCACATACAAGGCTATAAATTATTCCACACTGACAGGGTCAACAGGAAAGGTGGTGGAGTAGCGTTGTATGTCAGAGACAATTTAAATTGTTGTGTTAGACAAGATATTAAATTAGAAGCGTCAGCCACTGAATCTGTTTGGTTACAGCTTCTCGAGGGCCGAGAAAAACTAATTTTGGGTGTGATTTACAGGGCCCCAAATCTTGATAGGGAGTGCAGTAAACTTCTATGGGACGAAATTCGTAAGGCATCTACATACGAAAATGTTGTGCTAATGGGAGATTTCAACTATAGACAGATTGACTGGAGCAATTTGACAGGAAATTTAGAGTCAGGTGACTTTCTTGATACGATCCAGGATTGTTTTTTAAAACAGTTTGTGACAGAGCCAACTAGGGAAAATAACCTCCTTGACTTGGTTCTTGCCAGTAGGGAAACACTAATTAATAATCTTGAGGTTAATGATGAGCTTGGGGAAAGTGATCACAAATCACTCAGTTTTAATATATCATGGAATTCCCCTAATAATGGCAATCAAGTCTCCGTCCCTGACTTTCGCTTGGCTGATTTCATAGGACTGAAAAATTACTTAGGTGGGCTGAACTGGAATGACCTGACTAAGGGTCAGGTAGGTGGTGATGGTTGCCGATATGATGCTTTCCAGGGCATAGTTCTAGCTGCTCAGTCAAATTATGTTCCAAATAGGGAAATCAGATCAAACAAAAATGTTCCTAAATGGATGAACAATAGATTAAAATATCTGATTGGTCAAAAGAGAGGCATATATAGGCAAATCAAAAGAGGAGAGGGGCAATTAAGAAATCGATATATTCAGTTAAAGAGAGAAATAAAAAAGGGAATTAGAAAAGCAAAAAGAGATTATGAGGTTAAAGTTGCAAGAGAATCGAAGACTAACCCAAAAGGATTCTTTCAGGTATACAGAAGTAAGATCAGGGACAAGATAGGCCCACTCAAAAGTTCCTCGGGTCAGCTCACTGACAGTGATAAGGAAATGTGTAGAATTTTTAACACATACTTCCTCTCAGTTTTTACACAGGAAGATACCAGCGATATTCCAGTAATGATAAATTATGTAGAACAGGACGATAATAAACTGTGCACGATTAGGGTCACAAGTGACATGGTCCTTAGGCAAATAGATAAATTAAAACCTAACAAATCCCCAGGCCCTGATGAACTGTATGCAAGGGTTCTAAAGGAATGTAAAGAGGAGCTTAGCACACCTTTGGCTAATCTTTTCAACATATCACTACAAACTGGCATGGTGCCAGATAAGTGGAAAATGGCAAATGCGATACCTATTTTCAAAACAGGTGACAGGTCCTTAGCTTCGAACTATAGACCAATAAGCCTAACCTCCATAGTGGGAAAATTTATGGAATCAATAATTGCCGAGGCAGTTCGTAGCCACCTTGAAAAGCATAAATTAATCAACGAATCTCAGCATGGTTTTACAAAGGGGCGTTCCTGCCTTACGAATTTATTAACTTTTTTCACTAAGGTACTTGAGGAGGTAGATCATGGTAATGAATATGATATTGTGTATATGGACTTCAGTAAGGCTTTTGACAGGGTCCCACATCAGAGACTATTGAGGAAAATTAAAACACATGGAATAGGAGGAGAAATTTTTTCCTGGATAGAGGCATGGTTGACAAATAGGCAGCAGAGAGTTTGCATAAATGGGGAGAAATCAGAGTGGGGAAGCGTCACGAGCGGTGTTCCACAGGGGTCAGTGTTGGGCCCCCTGCTGTTCACAATCTACATAAACGACATAGATGAGGGCATAAAGAGCGACATCGGCAAGTTTGCCGATGACACCAAAATAGGCCGTCGAATTCATTCTGACGAGGACATTCGAGCACTCCAGGAAGATTTGAATAGACTGATGCAGTGGTCGGAGAATTGGCAGATGCAGTTTAATATAGACAAATGCAAAGTTCTAAATGTTGGACAGGACAATAACCATGCCACATATAAACTAAATAATGTAGATCTTAATATTACGGATTGCGAAAAAGATTTAGGAGTTCTGGTTAGCAGTAATCTGAAACCAAGACAACAGTGCATAAGTGTTCGCAATAAAGCTAATAGAATCCTTGGCTTCATATCAAGAAGCATAAATAATAGGAGTCCTCAGGTTGTTCTTCAACTCTATACATCCTTGGTTAGGCCTCATTTAGATTATGCTGCACAGTTTTGGTCACCGTATTACAGAATGGATATAAATTCTCTGGAAAATGTACAAAGGAGGATGACAAAGTTGATCCCATGTATCAGAAACCTTCCCTATGAGGATAGACTAAGGGCCCTGAATCTGCACTCTCTAGAAAGACGTAGAATTAGGGGGGATATGATTGAGGTGTATAAATGGAAGACAGGAATAAATAAAGGGGATGTAAATAGTGAGCTGAAAATATCTAGCCTAGACAGGACTCGCAGCAATGGTTTTAAGTTGGAAAAATTAAGATTCAGGAAGGATATAGGAAAGTACTGGTTTGGTAATAGAGTTGTGGATGAGTGGAACCAACTCCCGAGTACAGTTATAGAGGCCAGAACGTTGTGAAGCTTTAAAAATAGGTTGGATAAATATATGAGTGGATGTGGGTGGGTGTGAGTTGGACCTGATTGCTTGTGCTACCAGGTCGGTTGCCGTGTTCCTCCCTTAAGTCAATGTGACCTGACCTGACTAGGTTGGGTGCATTGGCTTAAGCCGGTAGGAGACTTGGACCTGCCTCGCATGGGCCAGTAGGCCTTCTGCAGTGTTCCTTCGTTCTTATGTTCTTATGTTCTTAAATCATACTAGGTCAGCAGTAACGGTCAGTGATATAACAGTCAGTGATTCACACAGGAGGCAGTGAATCAGTAACGGTTGGATGAGTCATTACTGACACTACTGGTAACTGATACTACTGGTAACTGATACTACTGGTAACTGATACTGCTGGTAACTGATACTACTGGTAACTGATACTACTGGTAACTGATACTACTGGTAACTGATACTACTGGTAACTGATATTACCGGTAACTAATACTACTGGTAACTGATACTACTGGCAACTGATACTACTCGTAATTGATGCTACTGGTAACTGATACTACTGGTAACTGATATTACTGGTAACTAATACTACTGGTAACTGATACTACTGGCAACTGATACTACTGGTAACTGATACTACTGGTAACTGATACTACTGGTAATTGATGCTACTGGTAACTGATATTACTGGTAACTGATACTACTGGTGACTGATACTACTGGTAACTGATGCTACTGGTAACTGATACTACTGGTAACTGATACTACTGGTAACTGATACTACTGGTAACTGATACTACTGGTAACTGATACTACTGGTAACTGATGCTACTGGTAACTGACACTACTGGTAACTGATACTACTGGTAACTGATGCTACTGGTAACTGATACTACTGGTAACTGATACTACTGGTAACTGATACTACTGGTAACTGATACTACTGGTAACTGATGCTACTGGTAACTGATACTAATGGTAACTGATACTACTGGTAACTGATACTACTGGTAACTGATACTACTGGTAACTGATACTACTGGTAACTGATACTACTGGTAACTGATACTACTGGTAACTGATGCTACTGGTAACTGATACTACTGGTAACTGATACTACTGGCAACTGATACTACTGGTAACTGATACTACTGGTAACTGATACTACTGGTAACTGATACTACTGGTAACTGATACTACTGGTAACTGATACTACTGGTAACTGATACTACTGGTAACTAATACTACTGGTAACTGATGCTACTGGTAACTGATACTAGTGGTAACTGATACTACTGGTAACTGATACTACTGGTAACTGATGCTACTGGTAACTGATACTACTGGTAACTGATACTACTGGTAACTGATACTACTGGTAACTGATACTACAGGTAACTGATACTACCGGTAACTGATGCTACTGGTAACTGATACTACTGGTAACTGATACTACTGGTAACTGATACTACTGGTAACTGATATTACAGGTAACTGATACTACTGGTAACTGATAATACTGGTAACTGATACTACTGGTAACTGATACTACTGAGATTACTGGTGAGTCTTACAGTCTTACTGGTGAGTCTTACTGGTGAGTCTTACTGGTGAGTCTTACTGGTGAGTCGTACTGGTGAGTCTTACCGGTGAGTCTTACTGTTGAATCTTACTGCTGAGTCTTACTGGTGAGTCTTACTGGTGAATCTTACTGGTGAATCTCACTGGTGAGTCTTACTGGTGAGTCTTACTGGTGAGTCTTACTGGTGAATCTTATTGGTGAGTCTTACTGGTCAGTCTTACTGGTGAGTCTTACTGGTGAGTCTTACTGGTGAGTCTTACTGGTGAGTCTTACTTGTGAATCTTACTGGTGAGTCTTACCGGTGAGTCTTACAGTTGAATCTTACTGGTGAGTCTTACTGGTGAGTCTTACTGGTGAGTCTTACTGGTGAATCTTACTGGTGAGTCTTACTGGTGAGTCTTACTAGTGAATCTTACTGGTGAGTCTTACTGGCGAGTCTTACTGGTGAGTCTTACTGGTGAGTCTTACTGGTGAGTCTTACTGGTGAGTCTTACTGGTGAGTCTTACTGGTGAATCTTACTGGTGAGTCTTACCGGTGAGTCTTACAGTTGAATCTTACTGCTGAGTCTTACTGGTGAGTCTTACTGGTGAGTCTTACTGGTGAATCTTACTGGTGAGTCTTACTGGTGAGTCTTACTAGTGAATCTTACTGGTGAGTCTTACTGGCGAGTCTTACTGGTGAGTCTTACTGGTGAATCTTACTGGTGAGTCTTACTGGTGAGTCTTACTAGTGAATCTTACTGGTGAGTCTTACTGGTGAATCTTACTGGTGAATCTTACTGGTGAGTCTTACTGTTGAATCTTACTGGTGAGTCTTACTGGTGAATCTTACTGGTGAGTCTTACTGGTGAGTCTTACTGGTGAATCTTACTGGTTAGTCTTACTGGTGAATCTTCCTGGTGAGTCTTACTGGTGAATCTTACTGGTGAGTCTTACTGGTGAGTCTTACTGGTGAATCTTACTGGTTAGTCTTACTGGTGAATCTTACTGGTGAGTCTTACTGGTGAATCTTACTGGTGAGTCTTATTGGTGAGTCTTACTGGTGAGTCTTACTGGTGAATCTTACTGGTGAGTCTTACTGGTGAGTCTTACTGGTGAATCTTACTGGTTAGTCTTACTGGTGAATCTTACTGGTGAGTCTTACTGGTGAGTCTTACTGGTGAATCTTACTGGTGAGTCTTACTGGTGAGTCTTACTGGTGAGTCTTACTGGTGAATCTTACTGGTGAGTCTTACTGTTGAATCTTACTGGTGAGTCTTACTAGTCAGTCTTACTGGTGAATCTTAGTAGTTAGTCTTACTGGTGAGTCTTACTGGTGAGTCTTACTGGTGAGTCTTACTGGTGAGTCTTACTGGTGAGTCTTACTGGTGAGTCTTACTGGTGAGTCTTACTGGTGAATCTTACTGTTGAATCTTACTGGTGAGTCTTACTGGTGAGTCTTACTGGTGAGTCTTACTGGTGAATCTTACTGGTGAGTTTTACCGGTGAGTCTTACTGGTGAGTCTTACTGGTGAGTCTTACTGGTGAGTCTTACTGGTGAGTCTTACTGGTGAATCTTACTGGTGAGTCTTACTTGTGAGTCTTACTGGTGAGTCTTACTGGTGAGTCTTACTGGTGAATCTTACTGTTGAATCTTACTGGTGAGTCTTACTGGTGAGTCTTACTGGTGAGTCTTACTGGTGAATCTTACTGGTGAGTTTCACTGGTGAGTCTCATTTGTGAGTCTTACTGGTGAGTCTTACTGGTGAGTCTTACTGGTGAGTCTTACTGGTGAGTCTTACTGGTGAATCTTACTGGTGAGTCTTACTGGTGAATCTTACTGGTGAGTCTTACTGGTGAGTCTTACTGGTGAGTCTTACTGGTGAGTCTTGCTGGTGAGTCTTACTGGTGAATCATACTGTTGAATCTTACTGGTGAGTCTTACTGTTGAATCTTACTGCTGAGTCTTACTGGTGAATCTTACTGGTGAGTCTTACTGGTGAGTCTTACTGGTGAGTCTTACTAGTGATTCTTACTGGTGAGTCTTACTGGTGAATCTTACTGGTGAGTCTTACTGGTGAGTCTTACTGTTGAATCTTACTGGTGAGTCTTACTGGTGAATCTTACTGGTGAGTCTTACTGTTGAATCTTACTGGTGAGTCTTACTGGTGAGTCTAACTGGTGAACCTTACTGGTGAGTCTTACTGTTGAATCTTACTGGTGAGTCTTACTGGTGAATCTTACTGGTGAGTCTTACTGTTGAATCTTACTGGTGAGTCTTACTGGTGAATCTTGCTGGTGAGTCTTGCTGGTGAGTCTTACTGGTGAATCTTACTGGTGAGTCTTACTGGTGAATCTTGCTGGTGAGTCTTATTGGTGAGTCTTACTGGTGAATCTTACTGGTGAGTCTTACTGGTGAGTCTTACTGTTGAATCTTACTGGTGAGTCTTACTGGTGAGTCTTACTGGTGAATCTTACTGGTGAGTCTTACTGGTGAATCTTGCTGGTGAGTCCTACTGGTGAGTCTTACTGGTGAATCTTACTGGTTAGTTTTACTTGTGAATCTTACTGGTGAGTCTTACTGGTGAGTCTTACTGGTGAGTCTTACTGGTGAATCTTACTGGTGAGTCTTACTGGTGAGTCTTACTGGTGAATTTTACTGGTTAGTCTTACTGGTGAATCTTACTGGTGAGTCTTACTGGTGAATCTTACCGGTGAGTCTTACTGGTGAGTCTTACTGGTGAGTCTTACTGGTGAGTCTTACTGGTGAGTCTTACTGGTGAGTCTTACTGGTGAGTGGTGCCGTCACCAGCCACGGCCTTCAGATGACAACGCATTAGAAAGGATTGGCTCTGCAGTAGGCCTACTGGCCCATGCTAGGCAGGTCCAAGTCACACAAGATGTCTGGAAATTGCTTTAATCAACACACAGCAATACCAAACACGTCTCTTTATCTCTGAAACGTTTCGCTCAAACATGAGAGTTCTTCAGTCGAGTACAGGTTAATACAGCACTGGAAGCAGTAGCAGTCTTGATGTGATCAATCAGTCACCCTCGGATGGAGGTGGTCAGTCCCTCAAACCTAAAGCACAGGCAAGCGGGCAGACGTTCTGCACTAGAGGTGAAGCGCAGCAGCTGGAGTTGCCGTCATAAGTGAGCGTGTCCCACGAGTGGAATTAGCAAGACCACTGCCCCACATCATTCTACAGAGACATTCATCACAAAAGAGTTGTACAAGCTTCTGTAACATACTGATGTACATACGTAAGATATAAATAATATATATAATGTATAATGTATAATATAAATAAATATAAATATAGATATTGCTTGGTGGTGGTGGAAGTATTACTCAGGTGGTGGTGGAAGTATTACTCAGGTGGTGGTGGAGATATTACTCAGGTGGTGGTGGAGATATTACTCAGGTGGTGGTGGAGGTATTACTCAGGTGGTGGTGCTGGAGATATTACTCAGGTGGTGGTGGAAGTATTACTCAGGTGGTGGTGGAGGTATTACTCAGGTGGTGCTGGAGATATTACTCAGGTGGTGCTGGAGATATTACTCAGGTGGTGGTGGAAGTATTACTCAGGTGGTGGTGGAGGTATTACTCAGGTGGTGGTGGAGATATTACTCAGGTGGTGGTGGAGGTATTACTCAGGTGGTGGTGGAGGTATTACTCAGGTGGTGGTGGAGATATTACTCAGGTGGTGGTGGAAGTATTACTCAGGTGGTGCTGGAGATATTACTCAGGTGGTGCTGGAGATATTACTCAGGTGGTGGTGGAAGTATTACTCAGGTGGTGGTGGAGGTATTACTCAGGTGGTGGTGGAGATATTACTCAGGTGGTGCTGGAGATATTACTCAGGTGGTGCTGGAGATATTACTCAGGTGGTGGTGGAAGTATTACTCAGGTGGTGGTGGAGGTATTACTCAGGTGGTGCTGGAGATATTACTCAGGTGGTGCTGGAGATATTACTCAGGTGGTGCTGGAGATATTACTCAGGTGGTGCTGGAGATATTACTCAGGTGGTGGTGGAAGTATTACTCAGGTGGTGGTGGAGGTATTACTCAGGTGGTGCTGGAGATATTACTCAGGTGGTGCTGGAGATATTACTCAGGTGGTGGTGGAGATATTACTCAGGTGGTGGTGGAAGTATTACTCAGGTGGTGCTGGAGATATTACTCAGGTGGTGGTGGAAGTATTACTCAGGTGGTGCTGGAGATATTACTCAGGTGGTGCTGGAGATATTACTCAGGTGGTGGTGGAAGTATTACTCAGGTGGTGGTGGAGGTATTACTCAGGTGGTGCTGGAGATATTACTCAGGTGGTGCTGGAGATATTACTCAGGTGGTGGTGGAGATATTACTCAGGTGGTGCTGGAGATATTACTCAGGTGGTGGTGGAAGTATTACTCAGGTGGTGGTGGAGATATTACTCAGGTGGTGGTGGAGATATTACTCAGGTGGTGCTGGGGATATTACTCAGGTGGTGGTGGAAGTATTACTCAGGTGGTGGTGGAGATATTACTCAGGTGGTGCTGGAGATATTACTCAGGTGGTGCTGGAGATATTACTCAGGTGGTGCTGGAGATATTACTCAGGTGGTGGTGGAGATATTACTCAGGTGGTGCTGGAGATATTACTCAGGTGGTGCTGGAGATATTACTCAGGTGGTGGTGGAGATATTACTCAGGTGGTGCTGGAGATATTACTCAGGTGGTGGTGGAGATATTACTCAGGTGGTGGTGGAGATATTACTCAGGTGGTGCTGGAGATATTACTCAGGTGGTGGTGGAGATATTACTCAGGTAGTGGTGGAGATATTACTCAGGTGGTGCTGGAGATATTACTCAGGTGGTGGTGGAGATATTACTCAGGTGGTGGTGGGGATATTACTCAGGTGGTGCTGGAGATATTACTCAGGTGGTGGTGGAGATATTACTCAGGTGGTGGTGGAGATATTACTCAGGTGGTGGTGGAGATATTACTCAGGTGGTGGTGGAGATATTACTCAGGTGGTGCTGGAGATATTACTCAGGTGGTGCTGGAGATATTACTCAGGTGGTGCTGGAGATATTACTCAGGTGGTGCTGGAGATATTACTCAGGTGGTGGTGGAGATATTACTCAGGTGGTGGTGGAGATATTACTCAGGTGGTGCTGGAGATATTACTCAGGTGGTGCTGGAGATATTACTCAGGTGGTGCTGGAGATATTACTCAGGTGGTGCTGGAGATATTACTAAGGTGGTGCTGGAGATATTACTCAGGTGGTGCTGGAGATATTACTCAGGTGGTGCTGGAGATATTACTAAGGTGGTGCTGGAGATATTACTCAGGTGGTGCTGGAGATATTACTCAGGTGGTGCTGGAGATATTACTAAGGTGGTGCTGGAGATATTACTCAGGTGGTGCTGGAGATATTACTCAGGTGGTGCTGGAGATATTACTAAGGTGGTGCTGGAGATATTACTCAGGTGGTGCTGGAGATATTACTCAGGTGGTGGTGGGGATATTACTCAGGTGGTGCTGGAGATATTACTCAGGTGGTGGAGATATTACTCAGGTGGTGCTGGAGATATTACTCAGGTGGTGGAGATATTACTCAGGTGGTGCTGGAGATATTACTCAGGTGGTGCTGGAGATATTACTCAGGTGGTGCTGGGGATATTACTAAGGTGGTGCTGGAGATATTACTCAGGTGGTGCTGGTGATATTACTCAGGTGGTGCTGGAGATATTACTCAGGTGGTGCTGGAGATATTACTCAGGTGGTGCTGGGGATATTACTAAGGTGGTGCTGGGGATATTACTAAGGTGGTGCTGGGGATATTACTCAGGTGGTGCTGGGGATATTACTCAGGTGGTGCTGGAGATATTACTCAGGTGGTGGTGCAGTTATTACTCAGGTGGTGGCGCAGATATTACTCAGGTGGTGCTGGGGATATTACTAAGGTGGTGCTGGAGATATTACTCAGGTGGTGGTGGGGATATTACTAAGGTGGTGCTGGAGATATTACTCAGGTGGTGCTGGGGATATTACTCAGGTGGTGCTGGGGATATTACTAAGGTGGTGCTGGAGATATTACTCAGGTGGTGCTGGGGATATTACTAAGGTGGTGCTGGAGATATTACTCAGGTGGTGGTGGAGATATTACTCAGGTGGTGCTGGGGATATTACTCAGGTGGTGCTGGGGATATTACTAAGGTGGTGCTGGAGATATTACTCAGGTGGTGCTGGGGATATTACTAAGGTGGTGCTGGAGATATTACTCAGGTGGTGGTGGAGATATTACTCAGGTGGTGTTGCAGTTATTACTCAGGTGGTGGCGCAGATATTACTCGGGTGGTGCTGGGGATATTACTCAGGTGGTGGTGGAGATATTACTCAGGTGGTGCTGGAGATATTACTCAGGTGGTGTTGCAGTTATTACTCAGGTGGTGGCGCAGATATTACTCGGGTGGTGCTGGGGATATTACTAAGGTGGTGCTGGGGATATTACTAAGGTGGTGCTGGAGATATTACTCAGGTGGTGATGGAGATATTACTCAGGTGGTGGCGCAGATATTACTCGGGTGGTGCTGGGGATATTACTCAGGTGGTGCTGGAGATATTACTCAGGTGGTGCTGGAGATATTACTAAGGTGGTGCTGGATATATTACTCAGGTGGTGCTGGAGATATTACTCAGGTGGTGCTGGAGATATTACTCAGGTGGTGCTGGAGATATTACTCAGGTGGTGCTGGAGATATTACTCAGGTGGTGGTGCTGGAGATATTACTCAGGTGGTGCTGGGGATATTACTCAGGTGGTGCTGGAGATATTACTCAGGTGGTGCTGGGGATATTACTCAGGTGGTGCTGGAGATATTACTCAGGTGGTGCTGGGGATATTACTCAGGTGGTGCTGGAGATATTACTCAGGTGGTGGTGGAGATATTACTCAGGTGGTGCAGATATTACTCAGGTGGTGCTGGAGATATTACTCAGGTGGTGGTGCAGTTATTACTCAGGTGGTGGTGGAGATATTACTCAGGTGGTGCAGTTATTACTCAGGTGGTGGCGCAGATATTACTCGGGTGGTGCAGATATTACTCAGGTGGTGCAGATATTACTCAGGTGGTGGTGCTGGAGATATTACTCAGGTGGTGCAGATATTACTCAGGTGGTGAAGATATTACTCAGGTGGTGGGGAGCTAAGATAAAGTATTATCTCGTCTTCAGACTCCATCTGTCTGGGAATGAACTGGCTGGGAACTTCCTGTGAGATTCTCTCCTCCCTCCGTACAGTTGTTGCTGATCCTACTTCCTCCATCTATGTTCCTGGTGAGTCTACTCCTCCATCTATGTTCCTGGTGAGTCTACTCCATCTATGTTCCTGGTGAGCCTACTCCTCCATCTATGTTCCTGGTGAGTCTACTCCATCTATGTTCCTGGTGAGTCTACTCCTCCATCTATGTTCCTGGTGAGCTGGTGAGTCTACTCCTCCATCTATGTTCCTGGTGAGTCTACTCCATCTATGTTCCTGGTGAGTCTACTCCTCCATCTATGTTCCTGGTGAGCCTACTCCTCCATCTATGTTCCTGGTGAGTCTACTCCATCTATGTTCCTGGTGAGTCTACTCCTCCATCTATGTTCCTGGTGAGTCTACTCCTCCATCTATGTTCCTGGTGAGTCTACTCCTCCATCTATGTTCCTGGTGAGTCTACTCCATCTATGTTCCTGGTGAGTCTACTCCATCTATGTTCCTGGTGAGTCTACTCCATCTATGTTCCTGGTGAGCCTACTCCTCCATCTATGTTCCTGGTGAGTCTACTCCATCTATGTTCCTGGTGAGTCTACTCCATCTATGTTCCTGGTGAGTCTACTCTTCCATCTATGTTCCTGGTGAGCCTACTCCTCCATCTATGTTCCTGGTGAGTCTACTCCATCTATGTTCCTGGTGAGCCTACTCCTCCATCTATGTTCCTGGTGAGTCTACTCCATCTATGTTCCTGGTGAGTCTACTCCATCTATGTTCCTGGTGAGTCTACTCTTCCATCTATGTTCCTGGTGAGCCTACTCCTCCATCTATGTTCCTGGTGAGTCTACTCCATCTATGTTCCTGGTGAGTCTACTCCTCCATCTATGTTCCTGGTGAGCCTACTCCTCCATCTATGTTCCTGGTGAGTCTACTCCATCTATGTTCCTGGTGAGTCTACTCCTCCATCTATGTTCCTGGTGAGTCTACTCCTCCATCTATGTTCCTGGTGAGTCTACTCCATCTATGTTCCTGGTGAGTCTACTCCTCCATCTATGTTCCTGGTGAGTCTACTCCATCTATGTTCCTGGTGAGTCTACTCCTCCATCTATGTTCCTGGTGAGTCTACTCCTCCATCTATGTTCCTGGTGAGTCTACTCCATCTATGTTCCTGGTGAGCCTACTCCTCCATCTATGTTCCTGGTGAGTCTACTCCATCTATGTTCCTGGCGAGTCTACTCCATCTATGTTCCTGGTGAGTCTACTCCAACTATGTTCCTTGTGAGTCTACTCCATCTATGTTCCTGGCGAGTCTACTCCATCTATGTTCCTGGTGAGTCTACTCCATCTATGTTCCTGGTGAGTCTACTCCATCTATGTTCCTGGTGAGTCTACTCCATCTATGTTCCTGGTGAGTCTACTCCAACTATGTTCCTGG
Source organism: Cherax quadricarinatus (assembly GCF_038502225.1). NCBI lineage: Eukaryota > Metazoa > Arthropoda > Malacostraca > Decapoda > Parastacidae > Cherax > Cherax quadricarinatus. The sequence continues at coordinate 33,387,799 of NC_091323.1, read as the reverse complement.
TGAGTCTACTCCATCTATGTTCCTGGTGAGTCTACTCCATCTATGTTCCTGGTGAGCCTACTCCATCTATGCTCCTGGTGAGCCTACTCCTCCATCTATGTTCCTGGTGAATCTACTCCATCTATGTTCCTGGTGAGTCTACTCCATCTATGTTCCTGGTGAGTCTACTCCATCTATGTTCCTGGTGAGTCTACTCCATCTATGTTCCTGGTGAGTCTACTCCATCTATGTTCCTGGTGAGTCTACTCCATCTATGTTCCTGGTGAGTCTACTCCATCTATGTTCCTGGTGAGTCTACTCCATCTATGTTCCTGGTGAGTCTACTCCATCTATGTTCCTGGTGAGTCTACTCCATCTATGTTCCTGGTGAGTCTACTCCATCTATGTTCCTGGTGAGTCTACTCCATCTTTGTTCCTGGTGAGTCTACTCCATCTATGTTCCTGGTGAGTCTACTCCATCTTTGTTCCTGGTGAGTCTACTCCATCTATGTTCCTGGTGAGTCTACTCCATCTATGTTCCTGGTGAGTCTACTCCATCTATGTTCCTGGTGAGTCTACTCCATCTATGTTCCTGGTGAGTCTACTCCATCTATGTTCCTGGTGAGTCTACTCCATCTTTGTTCCTGGTGAGTCTACTCCATCTATGTTCCTGGTGACTCTACTCCATCTTTGTTCCTGGTGAGTCTACTCCATCTATGTTCCTGGTGAGTCTACTCCATCTTTGTTCCTGGTGAGTCTACTCCATCTATGTTCCTGGTGAGTCTACTCCATCTATGTTCCTGGTGAGTCTACTCCATCTATGTTCCTGGTGAGTCTACTCCATCTATGTTTCTGGTGAGTCTACTCCATCTATGTTCCTGGTGAGTCTACTCCATCTATGTTCCTGGTGAGTCTACTCCATCTATGTTCCTGGTGAGTCTACTCCATCTTTGTTCCTGGTGAGTCTACTCCATCTATGTTCCTGGTGAGTCTACTCCATCTTTGTTCCTGGTGAGTCTACTCCATCTTTGTTTCTGGTGAGTCTACTCCATCTATGTTCCTGGTGAGTCTACTCCATCTATGTTCCTGGTGAGTCTACTCCATCTTTGTTCCTGGTGAGTCTACTCCATCTATGTTCCTGGTGAGTCTACTCCATCTATGTTCCTGGTGAGTCTACTCCATCTTTGTTCCTGGTGAGTCTACTCCATCTATGTTCCTGGTGAGTCTACTCCATCTTTGTTCCTGGTGAGTCTACTCCATCTATGTTCCTGGTGAGTCTACTCCATCTATGTTCCTGGTGAGTCTACTCCATCTATGTTCCTGGTGAGTCTACTCCATCTATGTTCCTGGTGAGTCTACTCCATCTTTGCTCCTGGTGGTAATATACAGATCACAGTCAGCACCAACTTCTCACTACTCCGTAAGAGAGGGAGACGAGAACGGGGTATCGAGCCTCCACCATTCCTCACCCTCATTCCCCCATTAGGATTTAGAGCTTTCACCTTCAATACAACACTCTGGGTACTGCAACAGCACCCTGGGTACAGCAACAATACCCTGGGGTACTGCAACACTGTATATCATTGCAACACTTACCTGCTGCCTCCTGCTTACAGACATTCAACGTACCTCAGTGGTCTTGCAGTACTCCTGCCCTTCCTGCTACGGATCACAGCCATTAGGAATCTCAAACTGGACGCTGGAGTGTCCTCACTCCAATGGAGTGGTTGTTGGAGTGGCGGCGGCTGCCTCCGATTTTAGCAGATTTGGTTGGTTGCTGTGTGCACAACCAGCAGGTCTGGTCCTCAACTACTCCATCGCCTGTGTCCACCAGACTGGTAGCTGTAACAACCGTAACTTGCAATGGGTAAGTAGGAACCAGAACATAACACTGCAAGTAGGAACCAACACTTAGCACTATCAGTAGGAACCAGAACATAACACTGTAAGTAGGAACCAACACTTAGCACTATCAGTAGGAACCAGTACATAACACTACAAGTAGGAACTAATACTTAACACTGTCAGTAGGAACCGGTGCATAACACTGCAAGTAGGAACTAACACTTAACACTGTCAGTAGGAACCAGTACATACTGAAAGTAGAAAAATGAAGCATGAGAATAAAATCTAAGATTTTTGAACTTTTAGCATAGCTGGAGAGGTATACCCATAGCTGGAGAGGTATACCCATAGCTGGAGAGGTATACCCATAGCTGGAGAGGTATACCCATAGCTGGAGAGGTATACCCATAGCTGGAGAGGTATACCCATAGCTGGAGAGGTATACCCATAGCTGGAGAGGTATACCCATAGCTGGAAAGGTATACCGATAGCTGGAGAGGTATACCCATAGCTGGAGAGGTATACCCATAGCTGGAGAGGTATACCCATAGCTGGAGATGTATACCCATAGCTGGAGAGGTATACCCATAGCTGGAGAGGTATACCCATAGCTGGAGAGGTATACCGATAGCTGGAGAGGTATACCCATAGCTGGAGAGGTATACCGATAGTTGGAGAGGTATACCCATAGCTGGAGATGTATACCCATAGCTGGAGATGTATACATATAGCTGGAGAGGTATACCCATAGCTGGAGATGTATACCCATAGCTGGAGAGGTATACCCATAGCTGGAGAGGTATACCAATAGCTGGAGAGGTATACCCATAGCTGGAGATGTATACCCATAGCTGGAGAGGTATACCCATAGCTGGAGATGTATACCCAGAGCAGGAGAGGTATACCCATAGCTGGAGATGTATACCCATAGCTGGAGTGGTGTACCCATAGCTGGAGAGGTATACCAATAGCTGGAGAGGTATACCCATAGCTGGAGATGTATACCCATAGCTGGATATGTATACCCATAGCTGGAGAGGTATACCAATAGCTGGAGAGGTATACCCATAGCTGGAGAGGTATACCCATAGCTGGAGAGGTATACCAATAGCTGGAGAGGTATACCCATAGCTGGAGAGGTATACCCATAGCTGAAGAGGTATACCCATAACTGGAGAGGTATACCCATAGCTGGAGAGGTATACCCATAGCTGGAGAGGTATACCCATAGCTGGAGAGGTATACCCATAGCTGGAGATGTATACCCATAGCTGGAGATGTATACCCATAGCTGGAGAGGCATACCGATAGCTGGAGATGTATACCCGTAGCTGGAGAGGTATACCCATAGCTGGAGATGTATATCCATAGCTGGAGATGTATACCCATAGCTGGAGAGGTATACCCATAGCTGGAGATATATACCCATAGCTGGAGATGTATACCCATAGCTGGAGATGTATACCCATAGCTGGAGAGGTATACCCATAGCTGGAGAGGTACCCATAGCTGGAGAGGTATATCCATAGCTGGAGATGTATACCCATAGCTGGAGATGTATACCCATAGCTGGAGAGGTATACCCATAGCTGGAGATGTATACCCATAGCTGGAGAGGTATACTCATAGCTGGAGAGGTATACCCATAGCTGGAGAGGTATACCCATAGCTGGAGATGTATACCCATAGCTGGAGAGGTATACCCATAGCTGGAGATGTATACCCATAGCTGGAGATGTATACCCATAGCTGGAGAGGCATACCGATAGCTGGAGATGTATACCCATAGCTGGAGAGGTATACCCATAGCTGGAGAGGTATACCCATAGCTGGAGAGGTATACCCATAGCTGGAGAGGTATACCCATAGCTGGAGATGTATACCCATAGCTGGAGATGTATACCCATAGCTGGAGAGGCATACCGATAGCTGGAGATTTATACCCATAGCTGGAGATATATACCCATAGCTGGAGATGTATACCCATAGCTGGAGATGTATACCCATAGCTGGAGAGGTATACCCATAGCTGGAGATATATACCCATAGCTGGAGATGTATACCCATAGCTGGAGATGTATCCCCATAGCTGGAGAGGTATACCCATAGCTGGAGAGGTACCCATAGCTGGAGAGGTATATCCATAGCTGGAGATGTATACCCATAGCTGGAGATGTATGCCCATAGCTGGAGAGGTATACCCATAGCTGGAGATGTATACCCATAGCTGGAGAGGTATACTCATAGCTGGAGAGGTATACCCATAGCTGGAGAGGTATACCCATAGCTGGAGATGTATACCCATAGCTGGAGATGTATACCCATAGCTGGAGATGTATACCCATAGCTGGAGAGGTATACCCATAGCTGGAGATGTATACCCATAGCTGGAGATGTATACCCATAGCTGGAGAGGTATACCCATAGCTGGGGATGTATACCCATAACTGGAGATGTATACCCATAGCTGGAGATGTATACCTATAGCTGGAGAGGTATACCCATAGCTGGAGATGTATACCCATAGCTGGAGAGGTATACCCATAGCTGGAGATGTATACCCATAGCTGGAGATGTATACCCATAGCTGGAGATGTATACCCATAGCTGGAGAGGTATACTCATAGCTGGAGAGGTATACCCATAGCTGGAGAGGTATACCCATAGCTGGAGAGGTATACCCATAGCTGGAGAGGTATACCCATAGCTGGAGAGGTATACCCATAGCTGGAGATGTATACCCATAGCTGGAGAGGCATACCCATAGCTGGAGATGTATACCCATAGCTGGAGAGGTATACCCATAGCTGGAGATGTATACCCATAGCTGGAGAGGTATACCCATAGCTGGAGAGGTATACCCATAGCTGGAGATGTATACCCATAGCTGGAGATGTATACCCATAGCTGGAGAGGTATACTCATAGCTGGAGAGGTATACCCATAGCTGGAGAGGTATACCCATAGCTGGAGAGGTATACCCATAGCTGGAGATGTATACCTATAGCTGGAGAGGTATACCCATAGCTGGAGATGTATACCCATAGCTGGAGAGGTATACCCATAGCTGGAGATGTATACCCATAGCTGGAGAAATATTCCCATACCTGGAGAGATATTCCCATTACTGGAAAGGTATTCCCATACCTGGAGAGGCATTCCCATACCTGGAGAGGTATTCCCATAGCTGGAGAGGTATTTTAATAGCTGGAGAGGTATTTCCATACCTGTAGAGGTATTCCCATACCTGTAGAGGTATTCCCATACCTGGAGAGATATTCCCATACCTGGAGAGGTATTACCATACCTGGAGAGGTATTCTCATACCTGGAGAGATATTCCCATACCTGGAGAGATATTCCCATACCTGGAGAGGTATTCCCATACCTGGAGAGGTATACCGATACCTGAAGAGGTATTTCCTTACCTGGAGAGGTATACGTATACCTGGAGAGGTATTCCCATACTTGGAGAGGTATACTTATACCTGGAGAGGTATTCCCATACCTGGATAGGTATACCAATACCTGGAGAAGTATTCCCATATCTGGAGAGGTACTCCCATACCTGGAGAGGCATACCCATACCTGGAGAGGTATACCCATACCTGGAGAAGTAGTCCCATACTTGGAGAGGTATACTTATACCTGGAGAGGTATTCCCATACCTGGAGAGGTATACCGATACCTGGAGAGGTATTCCCATACCTGGAGAGGTATACCCATACCTGGAGAAATATTCCCATATTTGGAGAGGTACTCCTATATCTGGAGAGGCATACCCATGCCTGGAGAGGTATTCCCATTCCTGGAGAGGCTTTCGTGAATCAACGCCCCCTGCGACACGGTCTGTGACCAGAACAACTGGAGAACACACACATACCTATCATCATGTATCATGTGTCGTGCTGTGTCCTGGGCCATAAAGCGTCTGGTCTTGTCTTATGTATCACACAGTGTCATGAGAACGTGTATGATACCTGTTATCATTCACAACTATGAAGGTTCATTCATTCTGGGAAACATGCCTGGCCCTCCAAAATCCCCCTTTTCGTCACCTGTCTTCAGGTGAGGTCACCTATGATAGCAGCACAGGTCAAATTATCCAGGTCCCCACCTCACCTTCACCTGACCAGACCAGATACCCTCCTTTGTTTATATTAAAATATGGTTATAATCGTAATTGTAATTTTTAAGGGGGTGTAGGGGTAAGCCAGTGGAAGGCCTCGGCCAGATAACCGAAAGCTCCAGCTATGGGTCATCACATGACTAAGACCCGCGTCAGGAAACACTTGTCCTGTTTCCTGGCAAATCTTGCTTAACATAACCTGTCTTGTACGTGGTCTTTTCTAATTGTCAGGTCATTGCCTCTTCCACCAGTAACAGTAGCAGCAGCAGCAGCAGCAGCAGCAGCAGCAGCAGCAGCAGCAGCAGCAGCATCAACAGCAGCAACAGCAACAGTATCAACAGCAGTAGTGTTGCTCTTTGACTAATGCTGTGCATCAATGGTACATCAGACTAGTGCGTTAAACAGGACACAGTATACGAGCCATGACACTTTATTGAGAACTTCGCTTCACGTACCATCAATTCAGGCAGACTGATGCGTCCTGACTGGACAAAATTTCTCAGTAAAACGCCGTTAAACCTCACATTGTGTCTCACACACTGTGTCTCTGATATATTGTGTCTCACACACTGTGTCTCTGATACATTGTGTCTCACACACTGTGTCTCTGATATATTGTGTCTCACACACTGTGTCTCTCATACATTGTGTCTCACACACTCTGTCTCTGATACATTGTGTCTCACACACTGTGTCTCTCATACATTGTATCTCACACACTGTGTCTCTCATACATTGTGTCTCACACACTCTGTCTCTCATACATTGTGTCTCACACACTCTGTCTCTCACACATTGTGTCTCACACACTGTGTCTCTGATACATTGTGTCTCACACACTGTGTCTCTCATACATTGTGTCTCACACACTGTGTCTCTGATACATTGTGTCTCACACACTGTGTCTATGATACATTGTGTCTCACACACTGTGTCTCTGATACATTGTGTCTCACACACTGTGTCTCTCACACATTGTGTCTCACACACTGTGTCTCACACATTGTGTCTTACACACTGTGTCTCTCACACCCACACACTGTGTCTCTCACACACTGTGTCTCTCACACATTGTGTCTCACACTCTGTCTCTCACACATTGTGTCTTACACACTGTGTCTCTCACACCCACACACTGTGTCTCTCACACACTGTGTCCCACACACTGTGTCTCTCACACATTGTGTCTCACACACTGCAAGACTCTCTCAGCTACATCTCTGTTTGTAATCTTTGCAGGACTTCTGGTTGACTGCTATCTGGTGTAACGACCAGTACTTCAACATGCCCACTAACTACCGCTACCGGACTGTTGGTATCGTCTCCAAGATGAAGGTCAGATTTACCCAGATATCTTCCTTCAAGTTTTTGCAGTAAGTGAAAAGATACCGCTCGTTCATTCTCTTCAGGATCGTTCTTACTATTTATTGCAATCGTCTATTTATCAGACGTTCCATCATCTTGCATACTGCACTGGTTACTGTTGCACATGTCGTTGTTTACTTTCCAGTGTGACTTGGTACATGGTCCAAGTCGGACCGTAGCGTTGTCTTAAGCGTCTCTCCTACATGCGGGTTGTATTGCATTGTTCTAGTCACGGTATTGTGTTGTTCTGGTCACGGTATTGTGTTGTTCTAGTCACGGTATTGTGTTGCTCTAGTCACGGTATTGTGTTGTTCTAGTCACGGTATTGTGTTGTTCTAGTCACGGTATTGTGTTGTTCTAGTCACGGTATTGTGTTGTTCTGGTCACGGTAATGTGTTGTTCTAGTCAGGGTATTGTGTTGTTCTAGTCACGGTATTGTGTTGTTCTGGTCACGGTATTGTGTTGTTCTGGTCACGGTATTGTGTTGTTCTAGTCACGGTATTGTGTTGTTCTAGTCACGGTATTGTGTTGTTCTAGTCACGGTATTGTGTTGTTCTAGTCACGGTATTGTGTTGTTCTGGTCACGGTATTGTGTTGTTCTGGTCACGGTATTGTGTTGTTCTAGTCACGGTATTGTGTTGTTCTAGTCACGGTATTGTGTTGTTCTAGTCACGGCATTGTGTTGTTCTGGTCACGGTATTGTGTTGTTCTGGTCACGGTAATGTGTTGTTCTAGTCACGGTATTGTGTTGCTCTAGTCACGGTATTGTGTTTTTCTAGTCACGGTATTGTGTTGTTCTAGTCACGGTATTGTGTTGTTCTAGTCACGGCATTGTGTTTTTCTAGTCACGGTATTGTGTTTTTCTAGTCACGGTATTGTGTTTTTCTAGTCACGGTATTGTGTTGTTCTAGTCACGGTATTGTGTTGTTCTAGTCACGGTATTGTGTTGTTCTAGTCACGGTATTGTGTTGTTCTAGTCACGGTATTGTGTTTTTCTAGTCACGGTATTGTGTTTTTCTAGTCACGGTATTGTGTTTTTCTAGTCACGGTATTGTGTTGTTCTAGCCACGGTATTGTGTTTTTCTAGTCACGGTATTGTGTTTTTCTAGTCACGGTATTGTGTTGTTCTAGTCACGGTATTGTGTTGTTCTAGTCACGGTATTGTGTTGTTCTAGTCACGGTATTGTGTTGTTCTAGTCACGGTATTGTGTTGTTCTGGTCACGGTATTGTGTTGTTCTGGTCACGGTATTGTGTTGTTCTAGTCACGGTATTGTGTTGTTCTAGTCACGGTATTGTGTTGTTCTAGTCACGGCATTGTGTTGTTCTGGTCACGGTATTGTGTTGTTCTGGTCACGGTAATGTGTTGTTCTAGTCACGGTATTGTGTTGTTCTAGTCACGGTATTGTGTTTTTCTAGTCACGGTATTGTGTTGTTCTAGTCACGGTATTGTGTTGTTCTAGTCACGGCATTGTGTTTTTCTAGTCACGGTATTGTGTTTATCTAGTCACGGTATTGTGTTTTTCTAGTCACGGTATTGTGTTGTTCTAGTCACGGTATTGTGTTGTTCTAGTCACGGTATTGTGTTGTTCTAGTCACGGTATTGTGTTGTTCTAGTCACGGTATTGTGTTGTTCTGGTCACGGTATTGTGTTGTTCTAGTCACGGTATTGTGTTGTTCTAGTCACGGTATTGTGTTGTTCTAGTCACGGTATTGTGTTGTTCTAGTCACGGTATTGTGTTGTTCTGGTCCATCCTGTTGATATCCTTGAGTATTTTGTACTTCGTGGCTACGTCTCCTCCGGGTTATCCCACCATGTATAGTTTCTGCTTGTTACTTACTCTTCTCCATTTAACACTACTACTATACAAGGTAGAGGAATGTGACACTAGAACTGGGTCCCTAACATACAAGTTTGAAGGTTTCCACTTTGGTATGTCATGACACAATCATTCTAAACTGTTCTTCACTACTCTAAACTGTTCTTCACTACTCTAAACTGTTCTTCACTACTCTAAACTGTTCTTCACTACTCTAAACTGTTCTTCACTACTCTAAACTGTTCTTCACTACTCTAAACTGTTCTTCACTACTCTAAACTGTTCTTCACTACTCTAAACTGTTCTTCACTACTCTAAACTGTTCTTCACTACTCTAAACTGTTCTTCACTACTCTAAACTGTTCTTCACTACTCTAAACCGTTATTCACTACTCTAAACCGTTCTTCACTACTCTAAACTGTTCTTCACTACTCTAAACTGTTCTTCACTACTCTAAACCGTTCTTCACTACTCTAAACTGTTCTTCACTACTCTAAACCGTTCTTCACTACTCTAAACCGTTATTCACTACTCTAAACTGTTCTTCACTACTCTAAACCGTTATTCACTACTCTAAACCGTTATTCACTACTCTAAACTGTTCTTCACTACTCTAAACCGTTATTCACTACTCTAAACTGTTCTTCACTACTCTAAACTGTTCTTCACTACTCTAAACTGTTCTTCACTACTCTAAACTGTTCTTCACTACTCTAAACTGTTCTTCACTACTCTAAACTGTTCTTCACTACTCTAAACTGTTCTTCACTACTCTAAACTGTTCTTCACTACTCTAAACCGTTCTTCACTACTCTAAACTGTTCTTCACTACTCTAAACCGTTCTTCACTACTCTAAACCGTTATTCACTACTCTAAACCGTTATTCACTACTCTAAACTGTTCTTCACTACCCTAAACCGTTATTCACTACTCTAAACCGTTATTCACTACTACGGTATTGTGTTGTTCTAGTCACGGTATTGTGTTGTTCTAGTCACGGTATTGTGTTGTTCTAGTCACGGTATTCTGACGTATTGTTCATTAAGTTTGCTCGTTCCGTTATTGCGTCGAATGATCTGTTCTGGTCCATCCTGTTGATATCCTTGAGTATTTTGTACTTCGTGGCTACGTCTCCTCCGGGTTATCCCACCATGTATAGTTTCTGCTTGTTACTTACTCTTCCTGCATTTTAACACTACTACTATACAAGGTAGAGGAATGTGACACTAGAACTGGGTCCCTAACATACAAGTTTGAAGGTTTCCACTTTGGTATGTCATGACACAATCATTCTAAACTGTTCTTCACTACTCTAAACTGTTCTTCACTACTCTAAACTGTTCTTCACTACTTCCCAACCAGTGGTGTATAATTGGGATATAGAAGATGATGGTAATGAGTCCCTGAAGCAGCATCAGTAGTAATTAGTTTCGGGTAGTACTCCGTGTCCAGTCTTCTCACTCTCTACCCGTTCCTTGATTACTTTTGCAGCCTGTTTAATATCTCTTCTAATAATATCGTATGTATTACCTTCTGTCTTGCATACTCCGTGTATTACATTATCATCATGAGTGCAGGTTGCTGCTAATCTGCATGTAATATTTTCCCGGTGTATATGAGAGGATGGTATGTCTAACAGTGTTTCTTTTCTCTGTGTATTCCTGGGTGTCCTGGTCGACAGGTGGACACGAACAGGTGTCTGCAGCCAGGAGAGAGTACAGGATTGGTGCCAAACACCAGTGCCACCACCGTAGCGCCACGAATTCAGTGCCCTCCACACATGTACGGCGTCTCTATGCAATGGGTTGCACCAACTGTTCTACCTTCGCTTAACTGCTGTTTATATTATTATTATTGAGGTCTAACTACCTGCTGGAGCTTCTGCTAAAGCTCAGCCGTCTGCTGGAGCCTCTACTGAAGGTCCATCGTCTGCTGAAGCTGCTGGCGAAGTACCGCTGACTACTGGAACCTCTGCAGAACTGAGAAGTGATCATGAGAGACCAAGTGATGGCAGAGACTGCAGCAGAGAACTCTTGCAAGACAACACCAATACGGAAGGACCTAAATAAATGTTCACAGATGCAGTGTTGCACGTGTGAAGTGCAACACAAGTGTTCAGAGAAGCAGTGTTCCAAGTGTCGTTAGGTGCTCACCCGTAAGTGGAATACCACATTTAGAAGATTTCAACACCAAAAGTGTGTACTCACCTAATTGTACTCACCTAATTGTGGTTGCAGGGGTCGAGACTCAGCTCCTGGCCCCGCCTCTTCACTGATCGCTACTGGGTCCTCTCTCTCTCTCTGCTTCCTGAGCTTTGTCATACCTCTTCTTAAAACTATGTATGGTTCCTGCCTCCACTACTTCACTTGCTAGGCTATTCCACTTGCTGACAACTCTATGACTGAAGAAATACTTCCTAACGTCCCTGTGACTCGTCTGAGTCTTCAGCTTCCAGTTGTGACCCCTTGTCCCTGTGTCCCCTCTCTCTCTCTCTCTCTCTCTCTCTCTGTGTGTGCACTCACCTAATTGTACTCACATAATTGTGGTTGCAGGGGTCGAGTCATAGTTCCTGGCCCCGCCTCTTCACTGGTCACTACTAGGTCCTTTCTCTCCCTGCTCTATGAGCTTTATCATACCTCTTCTTAAAGCTATGTAAGGATCCTGCCTCCACTATATCACTTTCTGACAACTCTATAACTGAAGAAATGCTTCCTAGCATCTAAGTGTGTGTGTGTGTGTGTGTGTGTGTGTGTGTGTGTGTGTGTGTGTGTGTGTGTGTGTGTGTGTGTGTGTGTGTGTGTGTGTGTGTGTGTGTGTGTGTGTGTGTGTTTACCTTCAAGATGTGAACACCTGCGTCAACACGACCTTCCCTACAACACCTGCGTCAACACGACCTTCCCTACAACACCTGCGTCAACACGACCTTCCCTACAACACCTGCGTCAAGACAGCCGCTACATCACAGGTCACCATAACTTCTCCTCTCTACACAAAAGACTAAAGAAACTGCTTAAGATATTACGTAGATTATCTTAGTCGCTTCACCGTGTTGTACTCACCTGTTTCTGGCTGCAGGGGTTGAGTCACAGCTCCTGGCCCCGCCCCTTAACTGCTTGCTACTAGGTTTGGGTCCATATCTTGATAGTCGAAATGCTTGGGCAACATTTGGGAAAATTTATTCTGAACGTTTCGCCAGCGCAGTGGCTTCATCAGTCCAATACCGAGAAGAACGGTGAAAGACGAGGCGGAGTTTGAGGTAATCAGTCCCTCAGCCTCGAGGCTGAGGGACTGATTACTTCTACCAAGACTTGATAAAGCTCTACCGAGAACTGATAAAGCTCTACCATAACCTGATAAAGCTCTACCTAGAGCTGATAAAGCTCTACCTAGAACTGATAAAGCTCTACCTAGAGCTGATAAAGCTCTACCTAGAACTGATAAAGCTCTACCTAGAGCTGATAAAGCTCTACCTAGAACTGATAAAGCTCTACCGAGAAATGATAAAGTTCTACGGAGATCTGATGAAGTATCAAAAACTAATAAAGCTCTACCAGGACCTGATAAAGCTCTACGCGGATGGAAACGTTGTCTATCCACTAGTGGATTTAAACCACTGTCTATCCACTAGTGGATTTAAACCACTGTCTATCCACTAGTGGATTTAAACCACTGTCTATCCACTAGTGGATTTAAACCACTGTTTATCCACTAGTGGATTTAAACCACTGTCTATCCACTAGTGGATTTAAACCACTGTCTATCCACTAGTGGATTTAAACCACTGTCTATCCACTAGTGGATTTAAACCATTGTCTATCCACTACTGGATTTAAACCACTGTCTATCCACTAGTGGATTTAAACCACTGTCTATCCACTACTGAATTTAAACCACTGTCTATCCACTAGAGGATTTAAACCACTGTCTATCCACTACTGGATTTAAACCACTGTCTATCCACTAAAGGATTTAAACCACTGTCTATCCACTAGAGGATTTAAACCACTGTCTATCCACTAGTGGATTTAAACCACTGTCTATCCAATAGTGTATTTAAACCACTGCCTATCCACTAGAGGATTTAAACCACTGTCTATCCACTAGAGGATTTAAGCCACTGTCTATTCACTAGAGGATTTAAAACACTGTCTATCCACTAGAGGATTTAAACCACTGTCTATCCACTAGAGGATTTAAACCACTGTCTAACCACTAGAGGATTTAAACCGCTGTCTATGCAATAGTGTATTTAAACCACTGTCTATCCAATAGTGTATTTAAACCACTGTCTATCCAATAGTGTATTTAAACCACTGTCTATCCAATAGTGTATTAAAACCACTGTCTATCCAATAGTGTATTTAAACCACTGTCTATCCAATAGTGTATTTAAACCACTGTCTATCCAATAGTGTATTAAAACCACTGTCTATCCAATAGTGTATTTAAACCACTGTCTACCCAATAGTGTATTTAAACCACTGTCTATCCAATAGTGTATTTAAACCACTGTCTATCCAATAGTGTATTAAAACCACTGTCTATCCAATAGTGTATTTAAACCACTGTCTATCCAATAGTGTATTAAAACCACTGTCTATCCAATAGTGTATTTAAACCACTGTCTACCCAATAGTGTATTTAAACCACTGTCTATCCAATAGTGTATTTAAACCACTGTCTATCCAATAGTGTATTTAAACCACTGTCTATCCAATAGTGTATTTAAACCACTGTCTATCCACTAGAGGACCCTACTGGGTAATATATAAAGAATATCACACTATGACCCGGGTTTCTCTTCTCCTCTGACGAGCCACAGTACCCATAGCCCATAGGAAGCGCTAAACTCGCGAGGGCTCATTAGGTTTGATGCAAGAAAGGGATGGGGGGGGAGAAGGCAACTCTAGTTCCTCGGACTGAGAGCCCTTATTGGGTGTATGGGGGCATAAGAGGTGAAAATCTAGTATCTTTGATCTAGTGTTTCGTTGTATGAGACTCCCATTATCAGTGCTGTGTACACCAGCTGTGTACACCAGCTGTGTACACCAGCTGTGTACACCAGCTGTGTACACCAGCTGTGTACACCAGCTGTGTGCACCAGCTGTGTACACCAGCTGTGTACACCAGCTGTGTACACCAGCTGTGTACACCAGCTGTGTACACCAGCTGTGTACACCAGCTGTGTACACCAGCTGTGTACACCAGCTGTGTACACCAGCTGTGTACACCAGCTGTGTACACCAGCTGTGTACGCCAACTGTGTGTACACAGCTGGTGTACACACAGCTGGTGTACACTAGCTGTGTACACCAGCTGTGTACACCAGCTGTGTACACCAGCTGTGTATATCAGCTGTGTACACCAGCTGTGTACACCAGCTGTGTACGCCAACTGTGTGTACACAGCTGGTGTACACACAGTTGGTGTACACACAGCTGGTGTACACGCAGTTGGTGTACACAGCTGGTGTACACAGCAAGTGTACACACAGCTGGTGTACACAGCTGGTGTACACACAGCTGGTGTGCACAGCTAGTGTACACACATCTGGTGTACACACAGCTAGTATACACAGCTGGTGTACACAGATGTTGTACACATCTGGTGCACACAGCTAGTGTACGCACAGCTGGTGTACACAGCTGGTGTACACAGCTAGTGTACACACAGCTGGTGTACACACAGCTGGTGTACACCAGCTGTGTACACCAGCTGTATGTACACCAGCTGCGTGTACACTAGCTGTGTACGCGAGCTGTGTACACCAACTGTGTACACCAGCTGTGTGTACACTAGCTGTGTACGCGAGCTGTGTACATCAACTGTGTACACCAGATGTGTGTACACAGCTGGTGTACACAGCTGATGTATGATTATTATTATTATTATTATTATTATTATTATTATTATTATTATTATTATTATTATTATTATCATCATCATCATCATTATTAGCATTCTTCTTCAGTCAATCACACTTTAACTGTTAATAAAGGCAGTACAATAACCTCTCAGGTGTAACACACAGACATACACGTCTCAGTGTATACAAACTGAGGTATAAACTTTTCAGTGTACAGACGACACTCTAAGCCAGCGCTAAACCCTTATGGATCATAGAGCACCGCGGGAAGGAATACATTCAGGTTTGGAGTGAGGGGATGGTAGGGACGGGGGGGGGGGGTGTTATTGTTAGAATAAAATTTAAATCAGAGAGAGTGCAATAAGTTAGTTTTATTGAAGAACCGAGGAGACAGTGAGCATCCCAGGGAACACCTCACTGCTCTTGGAACAACTGCAGCTATGATTACATGGACAGCTGATTCCGTACTGGTGTTTCCTTGAGACAGTCCTCTTCTGGCATCCCCTGATGACTGCTGCAGACTTGACCACCCTCTCACGATGACTGTTGAGCTCTGTGGAGGCTTCGACAGGCGGTAGAGCTTCCGTAGAGGCTGCAGTAACTGGAGGAGCTTCAGTAAACTTCCACCAGGAGTCAGGGTTTTAGTAGAGGCCACATCAGGAAGCCTCAGTAAAGAAGACAGCATTTTAGGACGGGGACAGGTGATGATGCGGGGACCCAGACCAGAGAAACTCCCATCATGTGAGGTGGACACTGAACACGCTTCACGGGGACCACGGCTGACGCATTAACAACCCATCCCACCTCTGGCGCAGGAGTCAAGCACCTGGTTTTGTCCACCTGTCAGCGAGGATATGGTGTAAGACAGTGACACTTGTCTCTTCTCAAAAGAAGAGAGGAAATCATACGAAATATCAAAACAGTTCTCCTGGCTACGTTATTCTGACACACATTTCGCAACGTATAAAATTTATAGCTTATAATCTCAAAGTCTGAGACAGACTCACGAAATCTTAATTACATAATTGTAAATAAATGTGGGATTTGAACCCAAGCCAAATAAATGAGGGAACTGGTGGGATTTGAACCCAAGGCAAGGAGTTAACCAGTGCGTTAACACTGATATTTAAGCGGATTAAAAATATATGCCGCATTCTGAACTATTCCTTCAGCGTGTGTTAAGGCACTAAGAGCTGGGGTTATAGGCAACAAGGACACCTTTCTCGCATCACGAGGCCACCGCAACAAGTCCAGTAAATTATATATATATATGACTATACGCGAAGATATTTTGGTATATATTTTTACCTTCTGTGTGGAGACGATTCCAACATTCCGGTAGCGGTAGTTAGTGGGCATGATGAAGTGTTGGTTGTTGGACCACACGGCTGTCATCATGAACCACTGTCAAAAAGAATTACAACATAAATATTAGCAAGGGAGTGTCGTAGAGCAAAGCTACTTGCTCCTGTTGCTGCAGCTGCTGCTGTTTGTCGTTATTGCTACTGTTAGTTCCGTTTCTGGTCGTCCGTAAATAAAATAAAGTTAAATGAAACAGAGAGACGTAAAAGTCAGTGGGAATTTCTCAGGACAACTTGACAAGTTTAGCGTCTCTCTCTGTTCTATTAAAGTAAATGATTCACACAGAAATAACCCGGATATATTGGTCCGTCTTGGACTATTTACAAGCCACATTAACACACGGAGGTGAGGGAGCCAGCATATATACAGTTATTATATACGTAAAAGGTGTAGAAACCCAACAAATTCAGGAATGAGACGCTTGTGCATCATTTGGGAATCTGTATAGGACTGAAGAAGCCAGTGGCTGGCGATACGTGTAACATAAGAGCATAAGAAAGGAGTAACACTGCAGAAGGCCTACTGGTTCATACTAGACAAGTTATTCTCAAAGTCAAACCCACTAACAAAAATATTTGCCAGACCCATTTCCAGTGGTACACAAGTAATAACCTTTGATACCGTAGGGAAGATTTCCAGATGTTACACATGCGTCTTACTCATTAAATAAGGTTATTGTTGAGCTGGTAAAAATATTTGCTTGGATGACTACCTTTAGAGGCGCCTGAGTTTGCCTGTCTTCTAATATCATGTTTATTTTTTCCATAATTATTATCACATTTGCTTTGTCTGTTTCATAAGGTGAAGTCCAGGATCTTTCCTTAATTAATGGTATAACTTAACAAATATTTGAGGACACTTGTGTTGCAGAAGCCTGAGCTGTGCTCAGACCTCCGCAACATCACCCTTGAAGACGTACTTTCGAGGTGGTCAGCCCCTCAGCCTGGAACATTGTTCCAGACTATGGAGCACAACTCTTCTCCAGGCGGTGTGATTCACCACCTCAAAACTACTTCCTCAAGGGTGATGGACTGATTACATCATCTTCACATCTATACTGCTTCTGCTAACTCTTCTGTACTTGACTGAAGAAGCTACTGTGTAGGCGAAACCTTTCGGAATAAAGTTACCTGACTGTTACACATGTCTTACATATCAACTTGTCGGTATTGTGTACCATTTCCATATTCACTCAGTCAATAATGTACACAGCATCACAGAGATAAGTAATACACACTGAAAAAAGAGGGACGAGGAGAAATTCACGGGTATATACACAAAGACCAAACATCAACATAAATTCAACGTGTATTGAAGAAAGCTCAAAAACGTAGACATTTCTCGAAAAATACGCTTGTGTGTGAGAGGCGAGAGTATTCACTCTGTACATCACTTCAGTACGTCTGTATCTCATCTATGTTACTTGTGCATGGGGGTGGGGGGTCAGATTAGATTGTCCCTCCTGTGGATGGTAGAGGAAGAGCATATGGATACACAGGAGGCCTAGGATCCAGGCCTCAAAAGGGTTTACAGGAATACATCTCGATGTATATCATTACTTTACTTATCTGTTGCAAGTAAATTTGGGAATTTTTCTTAATATGTCCGATATCTTATTTCTAGTAATAAGATATCGTAACATATCACATAGGTTATTATAATGTCTATCTCTATATCCCTTAGTAGGCAATTGGAGGTCAACAACAGGAAATTATCAAAAAATAACAGTAACACCCTAAGGTTTGGCAGAATAGTCAACACTCAACCAGACTGTAAAAAAGTAATCCTTAACACACTCCTCTTTCCTTCTTACAACAGAAGGAAATACGCATAAGAGTCTATGTCTTCCGTATCTTACATACCCATTTCAGGTTAAAGTCATTGCAGCTGCCAGAGGTGTGATAGCAAGCAATAGAATAATTAAGGACGAGGTTGGGTGGTTGAGTACACAGTAGGTAGTCCAGTTCAGTGAAGGTTGAAGCTGTTGCTACACCGACCACCACACCGTTGGGGTGAGGACATTCCAGTGTCCAGTTGCTGAGGCCTGCAGGTGGAGACCCGTAGCAGTTGGGGCAGGAATACTGCAGTAGGATCGAGGACCGGGTAATATCTGAAGTAAAAGACACTAATTAACCACATACAAATACCGTACTGCTCACTCCTGCAACTCCAACAACAGCTGCAAAAATAAATCAATATCATATACGCTATCTAACAGAGACGAAGTCTGGACACTAATCATCATCAAACTCCTGGAAATTCACGAATTCGTGACAGCAAAACCATTGGAAAAAGTTATAATACAAAGATATTAACCACATCCACAAAGGTGACAGTAAAGTAATAGCAAGCAGCGGTATCCTCAAGAAACTCACGGCTTACAGAAAAAATTTATACTGAGACAACGATTTTGTGACCTTGATAACGCTACACACAGCCAAGAACTGGTCCAGTGAAGGCTGGCTCGGCAACATATATGGTTTCTTCACGATAAGTCAGTTGTTAATGTTGGTGTTTGGTAGAGTTGTGACAGTCACTGCTCAGGTAAGTTAGTAACCAGACAAAGAACTGAGGTGCTGTGTTATTAACTGTCTTTTGTTTACAGTGTCCCCTTCTGTTTACAGTGATATCAGGAACATAGATGGAGTAGACTCACCAGGAACATAGATGGAGTAGACTCACCAGGAACATAGATGGAGTAGACTCACCAGGAACACAGATGAAGTAGACTCACCAGGAACATAGATGGAGTAGACTCACCAGGAACAAAGATGGAGTAGACTCACCAGGAACATAGATGGAGTAGACTCACCAGGAACATAGAAGGAGTAGACTCACAAGGAACATAGTTGGAGTAGACTCACCATGAACATAGATGGAGTAGACTCACCAGGAACATAGATGGAGTAGACTCACCAGGAACATAGATGGAGTAGACTCACCAGGAACATAGATGGAGTAGACTCACCAGGAACATAGATGGAGTAGACTCACAAGGAACATAGTTGGAGTAGACTCACCAGGAACATAGATGGAGTAGACTCACCAGGAACATAGATGGAGTAGACTCACCAGGAACATAGATGGAGTAGACTCACAAGGAACATAGTTGGAGTAGACTCACCAGGAACACAGATGGAGTAGACTCACCAGGAACATAGTTGGAGTAGACTCACAAGGAACATAGATGGAGTAGACTCACAAGGAACATAGTTGGAGTAGACTCACCAGGAACATAGATGGAGTAGACTCACAAGGAACATAGTTGGAGTAGACTCACCATGAACATAGATGGAGTAGACTCACCAGGAACATAGATGAGTAGACTCACCAGGAACATAGATGGAGTAGACTCACAAGGAACATAGTTGGAGTAGACTCACCATGAACATAGATGGAGTAGACTCACCAGGAACATAGATGGAGTAGACTCACCAGGAACATAGATGGAGTAGACTCACCAGGAACACAGATGGAGTAGACTCATCAGGAACATAGATGGAGTAGACTCACCAGGAACATAGTTGGAGTAGACTCACCAGGAACACAGATGGAGTAGACTCACCAGGAACATAGATGGAGTAGACTCACCAGGAACACAGATGGAGTAGACTCACCAGGAACATAGATAGAGTAGACTCACCAGGAACACAGATGGAGTAGACTCACAAGGAACATAGATGGAGTAGACTCACCAGGAACACAGATGGAGTAGACTCACCAGGAACATAGATGGAGTAGACTCACCAGGAACATAGATGGAGTAGACTCACAAGGAACATAGATGGAGTAGACTCACCAGGAACATAGATGGAGTAGACTCACCAGGAACATAGATGGAGTAGACTCACCAGGAACATAGATGGAGGAGACTCACCAGGAACATAGATGGACTAGACTCACCAGGAACATAGATGGAGTAGACTCATCAGGAACATAGATGGAGTAGACTCACCATGAACATAGATGGAGTAGACTCACCAGGAACATAGATGGAGTAGACTCACCAGGAACATAGATGGAGTAGACTCACCAGGAACATAGTTGGAGTAGACTCACCAGGAACATAGATGGAGTAGACTCACCAGGAACATAGATGGAGTAGACTCACCAGGAACATAGTTGGAGTAGACTCACCAGCAACATAGATGGAGGAGTAGACTCACCAGGAACATAGATGGAGTAGACTCACCAGGAACATAGATGGAGGAGTAGGCTCACCAGGAACATAGATGGAGTAGACTCACCAGGAACTTAGATGGAGTAGACTCACCAGGAACATAGATGGAGGAGTAGGCTCACCAGGAACATAGATGGAGTAGACTCACCAGGAACATAGATGGAGTAGACTCACCAGGAACATAGATGGAGTAGACTCACCAGGAACATAGATGGAGGAGTAGGCTCACCAGGAGCATAGATGGAGTAGGCTCACCAGGAACATAGATGGAGTAGACTCACCAGGAACATAGATGGAGTAGACTCACCAGGAACATAGATGGAGTAGACTCACCAGGAACATAGATCTAGGAGTAGGCTCACCAGGAACATAGATGGAGTAGACTCACCAGGAACATAGATGGAGTAGACTCACCAGGAACATAGATGGAGTAGACTCACCAGGAACATAGATGGAGGAGTAGGCTCACCAGGAGCATAGATGGAGTAGGCTCACCAGGAACATAGATGGAGTAGACTCACCAGGAACATAGATGGAGTAGACTCACCAGGAACATAGATGGAGGAGTAGGCTCACCAGGAACATAGTTGGAGTAGACTCACCAGGAACATAGATGGAGGAGTAGACTCACCAGGAACATAGATGGAGTAGACTCACCAGGAACATAGATGGAGGAGTAGACTCACCAGGAACATAGATGGAGGAGTAGACTCACCAGGAACATAGATGGAGGAGTAGACTCACCAGGAACATAGATGGAGGAGTAGACTCACCAGGAACATAGATGGAGTAGACTCACCAGGAACATAGATGGAGGAGTAGACTCACCAGGAACATAGATGGAGGAGTAGACTCACCAGGAACATAGATGGAGGAGTAGACTCACCAGGAACATAGATGGAGGAGTAGACTCACCAGGAACATAGATGGAGTAGACTCACCAGGAACATAGATGGAGGAGTAGACTCACCAGGAACATAGATGGAGGAGTAGACTCACCAGGAACATAGATGGAGGAGTAGACTCACCAGGAACATAGATGGAGTAGACTCACCAGGAACATAGATGGAGTAGACTCACCAGGAACATAGATGGAGTAGACTCACCAGGAACATAGATGGAGTAGACTCACAAGGAACATAGTTGGAGTAGACTCACCAGGAACATAGATGGAGTAGACTCACCAGGAACATAGATGGAGTAGACTCACCAGGAACATAGATGGAGTAGACTCACAAGGAACATAGTTGGAGTAGACTCACCAGGAACACAGATGGAGTAGACTCACCAGGAACATAGTTGGAGTAGACTCACAAGGAACATAGATGGAGTAGACTCACAAGGAACATAGTTGGAGTAGACTCACCAGGAACATAGATGGAGTAGACTCACAAGGAACATAGTTGGAGTAGACTCACCATGAACATAGATGGAGTAGACTCACCAGGAACATAGATGAGTAGACTCACCAGGAACATAGATGGAGTAGACTCACAAGGAACATAGTTGGAGTAGACTCACCATGAACATAGATGGAGTAGACTCACCAGGAACATAGATGGAGTAGACTCACCAGGAACATAGATGGAGTAGACTCACCAGGAACACAGATGGAGTAGACTCATCAGGAACATAGATGGAGTAGACTCACCAGGAACATAGTTGGAGTAGACTCACCAGGAACACAGATGGAGTAGACTCACCAGGAACATAGATGGAGTAGACTCACCAGGAACACAGATGGAGTAGACTCACCAGGAACATAGATAGAGTAGACTCACCAGGAACACAGATGGAGTAGACTCACAAGGAACATAGATGGAGTAGACTCACCAGGAACACAGATGGAGTAGACTCACCAGGAACATAGATGGAGTAGACTCACCAGGAACATAGATGGAGTAGACTCACAAGGAACATAGATGGAGTAGACTCACCAGGAACATAGATGGAGTAGACTCACCAGGAACATAGATGGAGTAGACTCACCAGGAACATAGATGGAGGAGACTCACCAGGAACATAGATGGACTAGACTCACCAGGAACATAGATGGAGTAGACTCATCAGGAACATAGATGGAGTAGACTCACCATGAACATAGATGGAGTAGACTCACCAGGAACATAGATGGAGTAGACTCACCAGGAACATAGATGGAGTAGACTCACCAGGAACATAGTTGGAGTAGACTCACCAGGAACATAGATGGAGTAGACTCACCAGGAACATAGATGGAGTAGACTCACCAGGAACATAGTTGGAGTAGACTCACCAGCAACATAGATGGAGGAGTAGACTCACCAGGAACATAGATGGAGTAGACTCACCAGGAACATAGATGGAGGAGTAGGCTCACCAGGAACATAGATGGAGTAGACTCACCAGGAACTTAGATGGAGTAGACTCACCAGGAACATAGATGGAGGAGTAGGCTCACCAGGAACATAGATGGAGTAGACTCACCAGGAACATAGATGGAGTAGACTCACCAGGAACATAGATGGAGTAGACTCACCAGGAACATAGATGGAGGAGTAGGCTCACCAGGAGCATAGATGGAGTAGGCTCACCAGGAACATAGATGGAGTAGACTCACCAGGAACATAGATGGAGTAGACTCACCAGGAACATAGATGGAGTAGACTCACCAGGAACATAGATCTAGGAGTAGGCTCACCAGGAACATAGATGGAGTAGACTCACCAGGAACATAGATGGAGTAGACTCACCAGGAACATAGATGGAGTAGACTCACCAGGAACATAGATGGAGGAGTAGGCTCACCAGGAGCATAGATGGAGTAGGCTCACCAGGAACATAGATGGAGTAGACTCACCAGGAACATAGATGGAGTAGACTCACCAGGAACATAGATGGAGGAGTAGGCTCACCAGGAACATAGTTGGAGTAGACTCACCAGGAACATAGATGGAGGAGTAGACTCACCAGGAACATAGATGGAGTAGACTCACCAGGAACATAGATGGAGGAGTAGACTCACCAGGAACATAGATGGAGGAGTAGACTCACCAGGAACATAGATGGAGGAGTAGACTCACCAGGAACATAGATGGAGGAGTAGACTCACCAGGAACATAGATGGAGTAGACTCACCAGGAACATAGATGGAGGAGTAGACTCACCAGGAACATAGATGGAGGAGTAGACTCACCAGGAACATAGATGGAGGAGTAGACTCACCAGGAACATAGATGGAGGAGTAGACTCACCAGGAACATAGATGGAGTAGACTCACCAGGAACATAGATGGAGGAGTAGACTCACCAGGAACATAGATGGAGGAGTAGACTCACCAGGAACATAGATGGAGGAGTAGACTCACCAGGAACATAGATGGAGGAGTAGACTCACCAGGAACATAGATGGAGGAAGTAGGATCAGCAACAACTGTACGGAGGGAGGAGAGAGTCTCACAGGAAGTTCCCAGCCAGTTCATTCCCAGACAGATGGACTCTGAAGACGAGATAATACTTTATCTTAGCTCCCCACCACCTGAGTAATATCTGCACCACCTGAGTAATATCTCCAGCACCACCTGAGTAATATCTGCACCACCTGAGTAATATCTCCAGCACCACCTGAGTAATATCTGCACCACCTGAGTAATATCTCCAGCACCACCTGAGTAATATCTGCACCACCACCTGAGTAATATCTGCGCCACCACCTGAGTAATATCTGCACCACCACCTGAGTAATATCTCCAGCACCACCTGAGTAATATCTGCATCACCACCTGAGTAATATCTGCGCCGCCACCTGAGTAATATCTGCGCCACCACCTGAGTAATAACTGCACCACCACCTGAGTAATATCTCCAGCACCACCTAAGTAATATCTCCAGCACCACCTGAGTAATATCTCCAGCACCACCTGAGTAATATCTCCAGCACCACCTGAGTAATATCTCCAGCACCACCTGAGTAATATCTCCAGCACCACCTGAGTAATATCTGCACCACCTGAGTAATATCTGCACCACCACCTGAGTAATATCTCCAGCACCACCTGAGTAATATCTCCAGCACCACCTGAGTAATATCTGCACCACCACCTGAGTAATATCTCCAGCACCACCTGAGTAATATCTGCACCACCACCTGATTAATATCTGCACCACCACCTGAGTAATATCTCCAGCACCACCTGAGTAATATCTCCAGCACCACCTGAGTAATATCTCCAGCACCACCTGAGTAATATCTCCATCACCACCTGAGTAATATCTGCACCACCACCTGAGTAATATCTGCACCACAACCTGAGTAATATATACACCACCACCTGAGTAATATCTACACCACCACCTGAGTAATATCTGCACCACTACTTGAGTAATATCTGCACCACCACCTGAGTAATATCTGCACCACAACCTGAGTAATATATACACCACCACCTGAGTAATATCTACACCACCACCTGAGTAATATCTCCATCACCACCTGAGTAATATCTGCACCACCACCTGAGTAATATCTGCACCACAACCTGAGTAATATATACACCACCACCTGAGTAATATCTACACCACCACCTGAGTAATATCTACACCACCACCTGAGTAATATCTGCACCACCACCTGAGTAATATCTGCACCACCACCTGAGTAATATCTGCACCACTACTTGAGTAATATCTGCGCCACTACTTGAGTAATATCTCCAGCACCACCTGAGTAATATCTGCACCACAATTTGATTAATATCTGCACCACCACCTGAGTAATATCTGCACCACAACCTGAGTAATATCTCCAGCACCACCTGAGTAATATCTGCACCACCACCTGAGTAATATCTGCACCACAACCTGAGTAATATATACACCACCACCTGAGTAATATCTACACCACCACCTGAGTAATATCTGCACCACCACCTGAGTAATATCCGCACCACCACCTGAGTAATATCTGCACCACAACCTGAGTAATATCTGCACCACTACTTGAGTAATATCTGCACCACAACCTGAGTAATATCTGCACCACAACCTGAGTAATATCTGCACCACAACCTGAGTAATATCTGCACCACAACCTGAGTAATATCTGCACCACAACCTGAGTAATATCTGCACCACAACCTGAGTAATATCTGCACCACAACCTGAGTAATATTTGCACCACAACCTGAGTGATATCTGCACCACAACCTGAGTAATATCTGCACCACAAACTGAGTAATATCTGCACCACAAACTGAGTAATATCTGCACCACAACCTGAGTAATATCTGCACCACAACCTGAGTAATATTTGCACCACAACCTGAGTAATATCTGCACCACAACCTGAGTAATATCTGCACCACAACCTGAGTAATATCTGCACCACAACTTGAGTAATATCTGCACCACAACCTGAGTAATATCTGCACCACCACCCGAGTAATATCTGCACCACAACCTGAGGAATATCTGCACCACAAACTGAGTAATATCTGCACCACAACCTGAGTAATATTTGCACCACAACCTGAGTAATATCTGCACCACAACCTGAGTAATATCTGCACCACAACCTGAGTAATATCTGCACCACAACTTGAGTAATATCTGCACCACAACCTGAGTAATATCTGCACCACCACCCGAGTAATATCTGCACCACAGCCTGAGGAATATCTGCACCACAACCTGAGTAATATCTGCACCACAAACTGAGTAATATCTGCACCACTACTTGAGTAATATCTGCACCACTACTTGAGTAATATCTGCACCACAACCTGAGTAATATCTGCACCACAACCTGAGTAATATCTGCACCACAACCTGAGTAATATCTGCACCACAACCTGAGTAATATCTGCACCATAACCTGAGTAATATCTGCACCACAACCTGAGTAATATCCGCTCCACAACCTGAGTAATATCTGCACCACAACCTGAGTAATATCTGCACCACAACCTGAGTAATATCTGCACCACTACTTGAGTAATAACTGCAGCACTACTTGAGTAATATCTGGACCACTACTTGAGTAATATCTGCACCACAACCTGAGTAATATCTGCACCACCACCTGAGTAATATCTGCCCCACAACCTGAGTAATATCTGCACCACAACCTGAGTAATATCTGTACCACAACCTAAGTAATATCTGCACCACTACTTGAGTAATATCTGCACCACCACCTGAGTAATATCTGCACCACAACCTGAGTAATATCTGCACCACGACCTGAGTAATATCTGCACCACAACCTGAGTAATATCCGCTCCACCACCTGAGTAATATCTGCACCACAACCTGAGTAATATCTGCACCACAACCTGAGTAATATCTGCACCACAACCTGAGTAATATCTGCACCACAACCTGAGTAATATCTGCACCACGACCTGAGTAATATCTGCACCACAACCTGAGTAATATCCGCATCACCACCTGAGTAATATCTGCACCACAACCTGAGTAATATCTGCACCACAACCTGAGTAATATCTGCACCACAACCTGAGTAATATTTGCACCACAACCTGAGTAATATCTGCACCACAACCTGAGTAATATCTGCACCAAAACCTGAGTAATATCTGCACCACGACCTGAGTAATATCTGCACCACAGCCTGAGTAATATCTGCACCACAACCTGAGTAATATCTGCACCACAACCTGAGTAATTTCTGCACCACAACCTGAGTAATATCTGCACCACAACCTGAGTAATATCTGCACCACGACCTGAGTAATATCTGCACCACAACCTGAGTAATATCTGCACCACAACCTGAGTAATATCTGCACCACAACCTGAGTAATATCTGCACCACAACCTGAGTAATATCTGCACCACAACCTGAGTAATATCTGCACCACAACCTGAGTAATATCTGCACCACGACCTGAGTAATATCTGCACCACGACCTGAGTAATATCTGCACCACGACCTGAGTAATATCTGCACTACAACCTGAGTAATATCTGCACCACAACCTGAGTAATATCTGCACCACAACCTGAGTAATATCCGCACCACAACCTGAGTAATATCTGCACCACAACCTGAGTAATATCTGCACTACAACCTGAGTAATATCTGCACCACAACCTGAGTAATATCTGCACCACAACCTGAGTAATATCCGCACCACAACCTGAGTAATATCTGCACCACAACCTGAGTAATATCTGCACTACAACCTGAGTAATATCTGCACCACAACCTGAGTAATATCTGCACTACAACCTGAGTAATATCTGCACCACAACCTGAGTAATATCTGCACCACAACCTGAGTAATATCCGCACCACAACCTGAGTAATATCTGCACCACAACCTGAGTAATATCTGCACTACAACCTGAGTAATATCTGCACCACAACCTGAGTAATATCTGCACCACAACCTGAGTAATATCCGCACCACAACCTGAGTAATATCTGCACCACAACCTGAGTAATATCTGCACTACAACCTGAGTAATATCTGCACCACAACCTGAGTAATATCTGCACTACAACCTGAGTAATATCTGCACCACAACCTGAGTAATATCTGCACTACAACCTGAGTAATATCTGCACCACAACCTGAGTAATATCTGCACCACAACCTGAGTAATATCTGCACCACAACCTGAGTAATATCTGCACCACAACCTGAGTAATATCTGCACTACAACCTGAGTAATATCTGCACCACAACCTGAGTAATATCTGCACTACAACCTGAGTAATATCTGCACCACAACCTGAGTAATATCTGCACTACAACCTGAGTAATATCTGCTCCACAACCTGAGTAATATCTGCACTACAACCTGAGTAATACCACAACCTGAGTAATATCTGCACCACAACCTGAGTAATATCTGCACCACAACATGAGTAATATCTGCACCACAACCTGAGTAATATCTGCACCACAACCTGAGTAATATCTGCACCACAACCTGAGTAATATCTGCACCACAACCTGAGTAATATCTGCACCACAACCTGAGTAATATCTGCACTACAACCTGAGTAATATCTGCACCACAACCTGAGTAATATCTGCACTACAACCTGAGTAATATCTGCACCACAACCTGAGTAATATCTGCACCACAACCTGAGTAATATCTGCACCACAACCTGAGTAATATCTGCACCACAACCTGAGTAATATCTGCACCACAACCTGAGTAATATCTGCACCACAACCTGAGTAATATCTGCACCACAACCTGAGTAATATCTGCACCACAACCTGAGTAATATCTGCACTACAACCTGAGTAATATCTGCACCACAACCTGAGTAATATCTGCACCACAACCTGAGTAATATCTGCACCACAACCTGAGTAATATCTGCACCACAACCTGAGTAATATCTGCACTACAACCTGAGTAATATCTGCACCACAACCTGAGTAATATCTGCACCACAACCTGAGTAATATCTGCACCACAACCTGAGTAATATCTGCACCACTACTTGAGTAATATCTGCACCACAACCTGAGTAATATCTGCACCACAACCTGAGTAATATCTGCACCACAACCTGAGTAATATCTGCACCACAACCTGAGTAATATATCTGCACCACAATCTGAGTAATATCTGCACCACAACCTGAGTAATATCTGCACCACAACCTGAGTAATATCTGCACCACAACCTGAGTAATATCTGCACCACAACCTGAGTAATATCTGCACCACAACCTGAGTAATATCTGCACCACAACCTGAGTAATATCTGCACCACAACCTGAGTAATATCTGCACCACAACCTGAGTAATATCTGCACCACAACCTGAGTAATATCTGCACCACAACCTGAGTAATATCTGCACCACAACCTGAGTAATATCTGCACCACAACCTGAGTAATATCTGCACTACAACCTGAGTAATATCTGCACCACAACCTGAGTAATATCTGCACCACAACCTGAGTAATATCTGCACCACAACCTGAGTAATATCTGCACCACAACCTGAGTAATATCTGCACCACAACCTGAGTAATATCTGCACCACAACCTGAGTAATATCTGCACCACAACCTGAGTAATATCTGCACCACAACCTGAGTAATATCTGCACCACAACCTGAGTAATATCTGCACCACAACCTGAGTAATATCTGCACCACAACCTGAGTAATATCTGCACCACAACCTGAGTAATATCTGCACCACAACCTGAGTAATATCTGCACCACAACCTGAGTAATATCTGCACCACAACCTGAGTAATATCTGCACCACAACCTGAGTAATATCTGCACCACAACCTGAGTAATATCTGCACCACAACCTGAGTAATATCTGCACCACAACCTGAGTAATATCTGCACCACAACCTGAGTAATATCTGCACCACAACCTGAGTAACCTGAGTAATATCTGCACCACAACCTGAGTAATATCTGCACCACAACCTGAGTAATATCTGCACTACAACCTGAGTAATATCTGCACCACAACCTGAGTAATATCTGCACCACAACCTGAGTAATATCTGCACCACTGAGTAACTGCACCACAACCTGAGTAATATCTGCACCACAACCTGAGTAATATCTGCACCACAACCTGAGTAATATCTGCACCACAACCTGAGTAATATCTGCACCACAACCTGAGTAATATCTGCACCACAACCTGAGTAATATCTGCACCACAACCTGAGTAATATCTGCACCACAACCTGAGTAATATCTGCACCACAACCTGAGTAATATCTGCACCACAACCTGAGTAATATCTGCACCACAACCTGAGTAATATCTGCACCACAACCTGAGTAATATCTGCACCACAACCTGAGTAATATCTGCACCACAACCTGAGTAATATCTGCACCACAACCTGAGTAATATCTGCACCACAACCTGAGTAATATCTGCACCACAACCTGAGTAATATCTGCACCACAACCTGAGTAATATCTGCACTACAACCTGAGTAATATCTGCACCACAACCTGAGTAATATCTGCACCACAACCTGAGTAATATCTGCACCACAACCTGAGTAATATCTGCTGAGTAATACACAACTACTGCACCACAACCTGAGTAATATTTGCACCACAACCTGAGTAATATCTGCACCACAACCTGAGTAATATCTGCACCACAACCTGAGTAATATCTGCACCACAACCTGAGTAATATCTGCACCACAACCTGAGTAATATCTGCACCACAACCTGAGTAATATCTGCACCACAACCTGAGTAATATCTGCACCACAACCTGAGTAATATCTGCACCACAACCTGAGTAATATCTGCACCACAACCTGAGTAATATCTGCACCACAACCTGAGTAATATCTGCACCACAACCTGAGTAATATCTGCACCACAACCTGAGTAATATCTGCACCACAACCTGAGTAATATCTGCACCACAACCTGAGTAATATCTGCACCACAACCTGAGTAATATCTGCACCACAACCTGAGTAATATCTGCACCACAACCTGAGTAATATCTGCACCACAACCTGTAATATCACCACAACCTGAGTAATATCTGCACCACAACCTGAGTAATATCTGCACCACAACCTGAGTAATATCTGCACCACAACCTGAGTAATATCTGCACCACAACCTGAGTAATATCTGCACCACAACCTGAGTAATATCTGCACCACAACCTGAGTAATATCTGCACTACAACCTGAGTAATATCTGCACTACAACCAAGTAATTTCTATATTTACATCTATTTATATTATCAATCATCCATATTATTTATATCATTTATATGTACATCAGTATTTTGTAGAATCCTCTACAATGATTTTTGTCTTATTTTCTCGTACAGTTGGTAATATTAATTATTGTTTTGTGTTAGTTACCGTTCGTGAAAGGTACTTGTCGACAGACCCTTGGCCTGTTTAGTGTGTGTTTGTTTGTGTACTAACTTATTTGTACTCACGTATTTGTGGTAGCAGGAGTCCGGTCACAGCTCGTGTGACCGGACTCCTAGCTCCCATACAGTGTCCAACACAACCCAGGGATGGTTTCTGTTTCTCTGGAAGTCATGCTGTTATTCGAAGCGATAAATGTTATGTGAGCTTCGTGTAGACCCTGAAAGCCAATTGACTGTTGATACCATAGAGAAATACGTTTACAGAAGGTGAACGTCCACGGTGTTTATCCGCCATTGTGAACCTGATTGAGGATTCTAGGAAGAGTTGATTTTGTTAAGGCGTAGAGTGTGTCGAGTCAGTTGGGTACAATAACAGTGATATTGTCCATTTATCGCAGCCGAGTTACTCTACTAGAGAGCTGTATTTACAGTCATCGCCTCCTCTAGGTGTTGCAAGTACGGATTAGCCAGGACCTCACTGAGAGGTGAACCCATGACCATCCCAAAGGATTAACTACACATAGAGTAGCTGAACGAGAAATAGCTGAAACTAACGCAAATGTAGACGAAATCCTGAGCTGGTACAGACAGATTCAAGTCGTCAGTAGTCCTACTTGATTGTTCCATTGTAAAACAGTAAGACTCACCAGTAAGACAGGCAGCAGCACACAAGGTGAGGGAGGAGGTCTGGATGGTTGTAATAATTGTTTGTCCGCGAGTACCAGCCTCACCCAGCACATAGTAGGCCTGGCCGCCACCCTCTACCACACACACGCCCACCAACACGCCCACCAACATGCCCACCAACACAGCAACACCATGCTGGCATCCACATACCTCCAACATGACTGCAACATAGAAGATCGGACTTAAAAATCATAAATGCAAGGAAAATTGACTTCCTGTCTAACAAGAGTTGAAACTGTACCTACAGTCGTGTGGTCGTGATCCATAATTCATACCTGGTGGTCATGAATCGTGAATAAAACTTAAATTCATACACAGGCTTTTATTTCGTCAAAGCAAACATGAATATCACAGTGAATAACAGAGATAATACAATATTACAGATAATACAATACTTATATATTCCAAGGAATAACCTCGTGTGTACCAAGGCTGTCAAGAATACTGAATATATATATATATATATATATATATATATATATATATATATATATATATATATATATATATATATATATATATATATATATATATATATATATATATTAGTTTAATATTTATGGTTGTTAAATGTACTAGTGCTATGTGTGTGTGTCACACCCTTTTTTTGCGCTTGTCTACAGAAGGCTGAAGTTTCTCTCAGTTTCTGTCAGTTCCTGACAGTGCAATGTCAGTTTCTCTCAGTTTCTGTCAGTTCCTGACAGTGCAATGTCAGTTTCTCTCAGTTTCTGTCAGTTCCTGACAGTGCAATGTCAGTTTCTCTCGGTTTCTGATAGCTGATACTAGTACAATATCAGTTTTGGACAGTTTCTACTAGTCCTCTTAGGTTAATGTCAGTTTCTGACAGTCTTTGCTAGTTTCTGTCAATTTCTGACAGTTTCTCTCTGTTTCAGACAGTTGACAGTTTCTGACAGTTTCTTTCTGTTTCTGATAGTTTACCTGGAGTTTACCTGGAGAGAGTTCCGGGGGTCAACGCCCCCGCGGCCCGGTCTGTGATCAGACCTCCTGGTGGATCAAAGCATGATCAACCAGGCTGTTACTGCTGGCTGCAAACAATCCAACGTACGAGCCACAACCCGGCTGGTCAGTTTCTGACAGTTTCTATCAGTTTCTAACAGTTTCTACCAGTTTCTTACAATTTCTACTAGTTTCTGACAGTTTCCATCAGTTTCTGACAGTTTATATCAGTTTCTGACAGTTTCTAATAATTTCTGACAATTTCTACCAGTTTCTATCAGTTTCTGACAATTTCTGACAGTTTCTACAAATTTCTGTCAGTTTCTGACAGTTTCTACCAATTTATAGTTGTTTCTACCAGTTTCTGACAGTTTATATCAGTTTCTGACAGTTTCTTTCAGTTTCTGACAGCTTCTATCACTTTCTAACAGTTTCTATCAGTTTCTGTCAATCTATATAAGTTTCTGACAGTTTCTACTAGTTTCTGACAGTTTATATCTGTTTCTGACAGATTATATCAGTTTCTGACATTATATCAGTATCTGACATATTATATCAGTTTCTGACAGATTATATCAGTTTCTGACAGATTATATCAGTTTCTGACAGATTATATCAGTTTCTGACAGATTATATCAGTTTCTAACATATTATATCAGTTTCTGACAGATTATATCAGTTTCTGACAGATTATATCAGTTTCTGACATATTATATCATTTCTGACAGATTATATCATTTCTGACAGATTATATCAGTTTCTGACAGATTATATCAGTTTCTGACAGATTATATCAGTTTCTGACAGATTATATCAGTTTCTGACATATTATATCAGTTTCTGACAGATTATATCAGTTTCTGACAGATTATATCAGTTTCTGACAGATTATATCAGTTTCTGACAGATTATATCAGTTTCTGACATATTATATCAGTTTCTGACAGATTATATCAGTTTCTGACAGATTATATCAGTTTCTGACAGATTATATCATTTTCTGACAGATTATATCATTTTCTGACAGATTATATCATTTTCTGACAGATTATATCAGTTTCTGATAGATTATATCAGTTTCTGACAGATTATATCAGTTTCTGACAGATTATATCAGTTTCTGACAGATTATATCAGTTTCTGACAGATTGTATCAGTTTCTGACAGATTATATCAGTTTCTGACAGATTATATTAGTTTCTGACATATTATATCAGTTTCTGACAGATTATATCAGTTTCTGACAGATTATATCAGTTTCTGACAGATTATATCAGTTTCTGACAGATTATATCAGTTTCTGACAGATTATATCAGTTTCTGACAGATTATATCAGTTTCTGACAGATTATATCAGTTTCTGACAGATTATATCAGTTTCTGACAGATTATATCATTTTCTGACAGATTATATCAGTTTCTGACAGATTATATCAGTTTCTGACAGATTATATCAGTTTCTGACAGATTATATCAGTTTCTGACAGATTATATCAGTTTCTGACAGATTATATCAGTTTCTGACAGATTATATCAGTTTCTGACAGATTATATCAGTTTCTGACAGATTATATCAGTTTCTGACAGATTATATCAGTTTCTGACAGATTATATCAGTTTCTGACAGATTATATCAGTTTCTGACAGATTATATCAGTTTCTGACAGATTATTTTCTGACAGATTATATCAGTTTCTGACAGATTATATCAGTTTCTGACAGATTATATCAGTTTCTGACAGATTATATCAGTTTCTGACAGATTATATCAGTTTCTGACAGATTATATCATTTTCTGACAGATTATATCAGTTTCTGACAGATTATATCAGTTTCTGACAGAGTATATCAGTTTCTGACAGATTATATCAGTTTCTGACAGATTATATCAGTTTCTGACAGATTATATCAGTTTCTGACAGATTATATCATTTTCTGACAGATTATATCAGTTTCTGACAGATTATATCAGTTTCTGACAGATTATCTTGTTTCTGACAGATTATCTTGTTTCTGACAGCTTCTACTACTTACTGATAGTTTATATAAGTTTCTATCAGTTTCTATCAGTTTCTGACAGTTTCTATCAGTTTCTGACAATTTCTACCAGTTTCTGTCAGTTTCTGACAGTTTCTACCAGTTTCCGTCAGTTTCTGACAGTTTCTGTGACGAAAGTACATATTTAAGGAGACAGGATGAAAGAATTAGCATTCTGTAGGTCAGTTAAATTTAGGGTCACCGGAAATAGGTCACCGGAAGGCAGGTTACCTGAAGTAAGGTCACCGAAAGTCAGGTCACCGGAAATCAAGTCATCGGAAGGCAGGTCACCGAAAGTCAGGTCACCTGAAGTCAGGTTACCGGATCTCAGGCCAACGGAAGTCAGGTTACAGGAAGGTGGACCAGCAGGACTAAGATCGTTGCGTCTGTTTAAGTTTCATTACAATGTGCAGACGGGTGATCGAGCCTCCAGCACCCCTTAGTGCTGAAAGGGGCACATGAGAATAAGGGAAGGACCCGGGGTCGATCCTGGGGGTGGAGGGTGTTGAGACGCGTGGGCTGGTCTCCTAACATGCACCCCACCTGCTGACCAAACAGTAAATAGGTACCTGGGTGTTAGGTGAGTGGTGTGGGTAGCATCCTGGGGGCAGAGGCCAGCCACCTTGGCTTTCTGGGTAATTTATCCACTGAATTAATAATGAAGGGTTAACTTGGGTAACTAAACCCTCTGGGTTAACAATCTTGGGTTATCCTGGTGAATCAGGTGCCTGAGTAGATGAAGGAAGGGGAACATTCCTTGCTCAGCACACTAAGTAGGTGACGACAACAGGAGACCCCACCCAGCCACCTACCTTGCTAGGTGTTGATCTCAGATGGTGCAGACAAAGTCGTGACCTCAGAGTCACACTAACAATACAATTACCTGCTGGACCTCTGATCTGCGTAGTCCTGATGAGGCAGATCCTGCTTGATCTGAGGAGAGGAAGAGGACGAGGAGGATAGGAACACACGAAGTCAGTTGAGAGTAACTCGAGGCAGTGTCGTCCGAAGGAAGGCCAGGCCAGCAAACCTTCTCCACAACATTGATCGTCGTACCCCGGCTAATTCTCACTTATGAAAGCATACGTTCTACTTCTCTTAACTCCAGGTACTGTACTACAC
Source organism: Cherax quadricarinatus (assembly GCF_038502225.1). Classification (NCBI taxonomy): domain Eukaryota; kingdom Metazoa; phylum Arthropoda; class Malacostraca; order Decapoda; family Parastacidae; genus Cherax; species Cherax quadricarinatus. The sequence goes on along the minus strand of NC_091323.1, from coordinate 33,351,585 downwards.
CCTTCTCCACTTAGTACATACCACAGGTATTGTGCTATGCTGTACATCACCTGTCAACCTCCGCCCAACTTACTATATAGATTTTTACATGCCAACCAAACATTAAACTCTCACTTCTGTATGAATATTTTTGCATAATTAACTAACGTTTTATGATATATATATATATATATATATATATATATATATATATATATATATATATATATATATATATATATATATATATATATATATATATTTAAAGTCTCGGGAATAAATTTGCTGAAAATGAGGGTAGCAGACATAAAAACTATATCAGATATTTACGTTCTACTCTCACAGTTGTATTCATATATTTTTTACAATATGCATAAGTCATAATAAATGTAAAGATGTACTGGTGACGGTGCACTCAGTAAGCTTCCCTTGGAGCTTGGAGCTTGACTGGAGGTTAAGCTGGATCATATTAAGCTTCATAGAGTTATTATGCTCTTGATAAAGCTTATGCTGTATTGGTGCCTCTTGGAGACCGCCACATATACTGAGTCCAGGTACAAACTATACAAAGTTTGTCACAACTGTAACTCGGCAGGTGTGTGAGATACCACAATTCCCTCATTCGTTATACACGACACTCATCACGACCGTCACTCACAGGCTTCTAAGACATTTCTCATGTTCTGGAATAAGTGAGAAAATTGAGAAAGATAGTAAATTTAATATATATGCATGTGTATATATGTGAAATGTCTGCCGTTGTCGTTTACCCCGGAATTCCAAATTTCCACATGTCCTTCACAACAGTGTCTCCCACGTTATTATTAAGTTATCTCTAAATCATTAAGTGCCTGGATATGAGAGACGTATAGAGGAGAGATAGACAGTTCTGTGAGGTGTTCCATGAAGTCTCTCATAATTCACTTAACACCACACACAAACCTTTATCTCCAGCTCTCCTATGTACGTCTCGACTTGATGTCTTCAAATCTATATAAATGACCAACTAGAAGATAGAAATAATTTAAAGGAAATGTTAGGGCATAATTATAATATATATATATGTATATACCACAAGAAGTGAAAATTTTGGAAAAAAATTACATGTACTGGAAATGCTTTAGCTGCAAGACAGGAGATATGATAATTACTGATAAATTGGTGGAATAATGTAAAAAGAACAGAAGAGGAGGAGTGAGAACTCCATGCCAGTCTTTTAAACCAAGTAAAAGGCAAAGCTGAAGATATATTTTAGAATCTTACAACACAGGTTTGTCGTCGACTGAAGAAGATGGCGAAAAGAAATAAAACGACGAAATTCACCGAGGGATTTTTTGAAGAAATATTACATACTAAATTTAAATATTAAACCAAAGCCTCCTTTTCAATATTACTACAGCGAGAAATACCTGAAGGTTCAGGAACGCAGATGTCGTGATGGTAGCTGTACAGGAGATTACTCTTACATCTCCTGGCCTCTGACGTCCACTCACCATCTTCTAAACGTCGGCACTGGAAGAACGTCCGGCACAGAGTTCTGGTCTCCTGTAAAATGTATTATAATTGACGAAAGTGCAAGAGAAACAGAGAATGATGGATCTATAATTACTCAGGAAGGTTGAACACCGGGCATTCCTCGTCCTGCCCCAGCATCCTTAACATCAGGAAAGCACTGAAATGTATAAAGAACTAAGATGTGTAAAACACTGCATATATATATGCAATATATTGCATATATGCAATAAGATCACAGTAAACACGTGATATCACAATATGCAGAACAACCACTGAGAAAAAAATAGCGAAATTCCAAGCACTTTCGTGACTTCTCGCATTATCAATGTGACAAGTCACGAGAACTACCTTGATTATCAGTGAGAGAAGTCACGAAAGTGCTTGGAATTTCGTTGTTTTATCACAGTGGTTGTTATATATATATATATATATATATATATATATATATATATATATATATATATATATATATATATATATATATATATATATATATATATATATATACTGTATATACAGATGGGGTCCACCTCTGGTGTAAATTGTGGGACCCACAGCCTCGGAGAAGTGGATGAAAAGGCTTCAAGGAAGAATATTTGGATTTCTTCCTGAAGCCGTTTGAATATTCCACTTTCCCTACCACCCCATCTTTTGATATATATTTTTTTTACCAATAGGAATATTTTATTACATAATATGGTACAGAAGATTTAAGAGATACATTGTTGATATGAAGGTGGCATATAAGGTACATGTTGTTATGTGTGTATCACCGATTATAAGGCGAAAATCTCATCCAGCTCCTCAGAGCTGGGGCGTGTGCTCAAAATACAGCAGGCATTACCCCTTTAAACAGCCGCACTGAGCCGCTGGAACAGAAAACTAGCTGCCCTGAGATCCCTAGTTACCCTGATGAGTCTTTTTCCCAGCTCCTTAAGGAATTTAGATGCACTCTTTCCCCATGAGCCAAGGGTCTCTGAGCCTATGGGAACAAACATATAATGATGGGCAAGTTCTCCATATTTTCTAGACTTTTGGGACTCCCTGAAGCTGGCAGCTGCCCCTCCTTCCTCCCTGGTGTATTGGAGATAGGTATCAGCCAAGGTAGATGCACATGTATAGTCCCACACCACCTGCTTCCCATCTGTCCAGGCTTGAAGGGTGATACCATCTGGACGCTTCTGGCTGCCATCAGATCTGCATAGTTGGGGTGGCTCCCTTACTGCTGGGCATCCAGCTGTTGTGAGGCTCCTCTTGATAATGTTATTAACCTCCTCATGTCTTGCAATCTTTCCCTCGGATTTACGGCACACAAGACCATGGTACCCGAATCGGTCTGCTGCTTCACTGCCACAAATACACCTGTGTTCGGCGAGAATAGGGGCGGCAGGTCGAAGGGCAACACCGATGCGGATGGTTTGTGGGTCGAGGCGTGTGCCAAGGCTGGAGTTGGGAACAGCCAACAGAAAGTCCCCAGCATGAGGGGCTCTCACTGCCAGAAGGCGGGCTCTATCCTTCCCTGACACACTCTGAAGCATTGTTGAGGCTATATTTTCCACTATTGGACCATCCCAGTGCGATTGTTTGTAGTTGTTGGGGGGAGCAGGTCTGGTTTCAGAGCCCGTTAGATTATCCCAGATCATGGCTCCGTCAATGAATTTTTGGTCCTGGACTCCAATCTTGTCCCTAAGATGTTCAGGGAGAATTGCTACTACAAGCTCTCTGGATGCAATACACGAGGACAGAAAATCAGTTCACGCAATCTGTGGTGACTTGCGGACACCAATATATTTATATATATATATATTTATATTTATATATATATATATATATATATATATATATATATATAAATATATTTATATATTTTTATATATATTTTTATATATATATATATATATATATATATATATATATATATATATATATATATATATATATATATATATATATATATATATATATATAAGATCACATATGATTTTAAAATATGCAAAACAACCACTGTGAAAGAGTAGTGAATATTTTGTTAGTGGGATGTCGTGAGGACCTGTCTAGTTGGACCAGCGGAGTTACTGCAGTGTTCCTCTTTTCTTATGAGTCCGGTATTGTCGCGCGTTAGGTGTTTCTTTGTTGTGGGAGTTGACTGTGAGGTGTGGTCTAAGCCCTTTAATTGCCTTCCTTTGATGTATTACTTTCATAATTCCTTGACAATGTGAGTAGTCACGAAAGCGCTTTGGAATTTCACTACTCTTTCACAGCGGTTGTTTTGTATATATATATATATATATAAAATGCAAATATATGTGTATATACATCTGCAGTCCTCAATACAAGAGTGACTGGTGAAGAGTATAAACCTTGACACAGGATTCCTTAAATCCACTACATTGTTGTGTCAAGATATTTCTCACCTTGTGTCTCCCATCACTGTGGCAGAGGAGATAGTTTGAGCAGTGCTGCCTCACAATCCAGGGCTCAAGAGGTCGAGTGTTGTGCTCTGAGCACCTCAGGAAGTTCGTACCGACTGCTGCCCTCCAAGTGTGAAATTCATTGTCTCTCTTCCACTCCTCCCTCAGCAAGTTACCTTTCAGCCAGTTCTCTCTCAGCTCATTGCCTCTCTTTGATCTAGTTCCCAGTGGGCTCTCACTTGGCGAGCATAACTCTTCCACTGAAACATTAGACAGATGGTTGAAACGGATCCCAGGTATATAACTAGAAGAATCCACGAAGTGTAAACTATCAATAACTAAGACTGTAACTTCAAAGATTAGGAAAGTGGAATGATTGAAGGAGTTGGGATGGAACAAGAAAGTAGGCTGGAAGGAATAGGGATGCAAGACAAGCAGACAAAAGCTAAAATAGTAATTACGTCACTTGCAGTGCTATAGAAATATGTAATATATTTAGTCAATCATACAAAGAGAGAAAACAATTCTAACTGTAAATTAAGTGAACACACCTGAGGGGTTAGCAACACAATGTTTCGTGTTCTTGTTCAAGACCTGTCCTTGACCACAGATGACACGAGCAGTGATGATCAAATTACCAACATAACAGGCAGTACAGAGGTCCAGGCTGGCCCTGGTTGGTGCACATACTTCGTAACTTTGGCACACAGAGTCGTTGAAAGAGCAGGGTATTGACACTGGCTCTCGTGTGTCGGTGGTGTTTGATTGTAGATGCCCTGTGACCAGTGTCGACCTAGTTTCCAGGCTTGATGGAGGCCTAGTGTCCGGACCTGGGAGGTGCTGGATACCTTGGCCGTGTGAGTTGTCTCTCAGGGAGCATAGATCTCCATCTAGAAGGAAAAATAAGAGTTTAGGTCAGGTAATAGCAAACACAGATGCTGGAGACTAAACCCAGGTTCTGAACTAAGAAAACTAAGGAAGGGTAGACATAGTGGACAGATTGAAGAAAGAAGTGGGATGGAAAAAGAGATATGAGTTAAGAACACGGAGTCATGAAATATACACAAAGGGAAAATAAAGAGAAGGATGGAAGAACAATAAAGAATTTATAACAAGGTGAGGCAGTAAGCAGACCACCAGGTGAAGCCGTAATTAGAACACAAGGTGAAGCAGTGATCAGACCATCAGGTGAAGCAATGATTAGAACACTACGTGAAACAGTGATCAAATTTCCAGGTGAAAAAGAGATCAGAACACCAGGTGAAGAAATGATCCGACATCCTGGGGAAGCAATAATCAAACTACCAGGTAAAGCAGTGATCCGACGTACAGGTGAAGAAATAATCAGACCACCAGGTGAAGCAGTGATCAGTCCACCAGGTCGAGTATATCAAAATACACCAATATCTCCATAGTTTATATAATACCAGATGCCAAGTAAAAACAAAATGAACGTACCTGCAGGTTGAGCCGTACATTGATTAGTGTTCTTGTTCAAGACCTGTCCTTGACCACAGATGGCACGAGCAGTGATGATCAAATTACCAACATAACAGGCAGTACAGAGGTCCAGGCTGGCCCTGGTTGGTGCACATACTTCGTAACTTTGGCACACAGAGTCGTTGAAAGAGCAGGGTATTGACACTAGCTCTCGTGTGTCGGCGGTGTTTGATTGTAGATGCCCTGTGACCAGTGTCGACCTAGTTTCCAGGCCTGATGGAGGCCTAGTGTCCGGACCTGAGAGGTGCTGGATACCTTGGCCGTGTGAGTTGTCTCTCAGGGAGCATAGGTCTCCCGCTAGAAGGAAAAATAATAGTTTAGGTCAGGTAATAGCAAACACAAATGCTGGAGACTAAACCCAGGTACTGAACTAAGAAACTAAGGAAGGGTAGACATAGTGGACAGATTGAAGAAAGAAGTGGGAGGGAAAAACAAGATAAGAGTTAAGAACACGGAGTCATGGAATATACATGGTAGGGAAAATAAAGAGAAGGATGGAAGAACAGTAAAGAATTTATAACAAAGTGAGGCAGTAAGCAGACCATCATGTGAAGCAGTGATCAGACCATCAGGTGAAGCAATAATCGGACCACCAAGTGAAGCAACAATCACACCACCAGGTGAAGCAATAATCAGACCACAAGGTCTAGTATATCTCAATACAACGATATGTCCACAATATATACAATACAAAATCCTAACTACGACCAAAATACACGTACCTTCAGGTTGAGCCGTACATTGATTAGTGTCCTTGTTCAAGACCTGTCCAGGACCACAGATTATCAGAGCGCTGATGACAAGGTTCCCAACGTAACAGGCAGTACAGAGGTCAAGGCTGGCCCTGGTTGGTGCACACACTTCGAAACTCTGGCACACAGAGCCGTTGAAAGAGCAGGGTATTGACAGTGGCTTTGGTGTGGTGGTGGTTGTTGTTCGCTTGGTTGTGGGGGTGGTTGTGCGAGTCGTGGTTGTAGGTCTAGTGGTTGTGGTTGCTCTAGGAGTTGTAGTTGTAGTTTTGAGGGTTGTGGTTGTTCTAGGAGTTGTGGTTGTTGTAGTTGTAGCTCTGGTGGTTGTGGTTGGTGGTATGCTTGTTGATGGCGGTGGGGTAGGTCCTGCTGTGGGCTGGGTGACTGGTCCTGCTGTGGGCTGGGTGACTGGTCCTGATGTGGGCTGAGTGACTGGTCCTGATGTGGGCTGAGTGACTGGTCCTGCTGTGGGCTGAGTGACTGGTCCTGATGTGGGCTGAGTGACTGGTCCTGGTGTGGGCTGGGTGACTGGTCCTGGTGTGGGCTGAGTGACTGGTCCTGATGTGGGCTGAGTGACTGGTCCTGGTGTGGGCTGAGTGACTGGTCCTGGTGTGGGCTGAGTGACTGGCTCTGGTGAGGGCTGAGTGACTGGTCCTGGTGTGGGCTGAGAGTCTGGTCCTGGTGTGGGCTGAGAGTCTGGTCCTGGTGTGGGCTGAGAGTCTGGCCCTGGTGTGGGCTGGGTGAGTGGTCCTGGTGTGGGCTGGGTGACTGGTCCTGGTGTGGGCTGGGTGACTGGTCCTGGTGTGGGCTGGGTGACTGGTCCTGGTGTGGGCTGAGTGACTGGTCCTGGTGTGGGCTGAGAGTCTGGTCCTGGTGTGGGCTGAGTGACTGGTCCTGGTGTGGGCTGGGTGACTGGTCCTGGTGTGGGCTGAGAGTCTGGTCCTGGTGTGGGCTGAGTGACTGGTCCTGGTGTGGGCTGAGAGTCTGGCCCTGGTGTGGGCTGAGAGTCTGATCCTGGTGTGGGCTGTGTGAGTGGTCCTGGTGTGGGCTGGGTGACTGGTCCTGGTGTGGGCTGGGTGACTGGTCCTGGTGTGGGCTGAGTGACTGGCTCTGGTGAGGGCTGAGTGACTGGTCCTGGTGTGGGCTGAGAGTCTGGTCCTGGTGTGGGCTGAGTGACTGGTCCTGGTGTGGGCTGAGTGACTGGTCCTGGTGTGGGCTGAGTGACTGGTCCTGCTGTGGGCTGAGAGTCTAGTCCTGGTGTGGGCTGAGTGACTGGTCCTGGTGTGGGCTGAGAGTCTGGCCCTGGTGTGGGCTGAGAGTCTGGTCCTGGTGTAAGCTGAGTGACTGGTCCTGGTGTGGGCTGAGAGTCTGGCCCTGGTGTGAGCTGGGTGACTGGTCCTTGTGTGGGCTGAGTGACTGGTCCTTGTGTGGGCTGAGTGACTGGTTCTGGTGAGGGCTGAGAGTCTGGCCCTGGTGTGAGCTGAGTGACTGGTCCTGGTGTGGGCTGAGTGACTGGTCCTGGTGTGGGCTGGGTGTCTGGTCCTGGTGTGGGCTGGGTGACTGGTTCTGGTGTGGACTGGGTGACTGGTCCTGGTGTAGGCTGGGTGACTGGTCCTGGTGTGGTCTGGGTGACTGGTCCTGGTGTGGGCTGGGTGTCTGGTCCTGGTGTGGGCTGGGTGACTGGTCCTGGTGTGGGCTGAGAGTCTGGGCCTGGTGTGGGCTGAGTGACTGGTCCTGGTGTGGGCTGGGTGTCTGGTCCTGGTGTGAGCTGGGTGACTGGTCCTGGTGTAGGCTGAGAGTCTGGTCCTGGTGAGGGCTGGGTGACTGGTCCTGGTGTGGGCTGGGTGACTGGTCCTGGTGTGGGCTGGGTGACTGGTCCTGGTGTGGGCTGAGAGTCTGGTCCTGGTGTGGGCTGAGTGACTGGTCCTGGTGTGGGCTGGGTGTCTGGTCCTGGTGTGGGCTGGGTGACTGGTCCTGGTGTGGGCTGAGAGTCTGGTCCTGGTGTGGGCTGGGTGACTGGTCCTGGTGTGGGCTGGGTGTCTGGTCCTTGTGTGGGCTGGGTGACTGGTCCTAGAGTTGGCTGGGTGACTGGTCCTTGTGTGGGCTGAGAGTCTGGTCCTGGTGTGGGCTGAGAGTCTGGTCCTGGTGTAGGCTGGGTGGCTGCTCCTGGTGTGGGCTGGGTGACTGGTCCTGGTGTGGGCTGAGCGACTGGTCCTGGTGTTGGCTGAGTGACTGGTTCTGGTGTGGGCTGGGTGACTGTTCCTGGTGTGGGCTGAGAGTCTGCTCCTGGTGTGGGCTGAGAGTCTGCTCCTGTTGTGGGCTGGGTGGCTGGTCCTGGTGTGGGCTGAGAGTCTGCTCCTGGTGTGGGCTGAGAGTCTGCTCCTGGTGTGGGCCGAGAGTCTACTCCTGGTGTGGGCTGAGAGTCTGCTCCTGGTGTGGGCTGAGAGTCTGCTCCTGGTGTGGGCTGAGAGTCTGCTCCTGGTGTGGGTTGAGAGTCTGCTCCTGGTGTGGGATGAGAGTCTGCTCCTGGTGTGGGCTGAGAGTCTGCTCCTGGTGTGGATTGAGAGTCTGCTCCTGGTGTGGGCCGAGAGTCTGCTCCTGGTGTGGGTTGAGAGTCTGGTCCTGGTGTGGGCTTGGAGTCTGCTCCTGGTGTGGGCCGAGAGTCTGCTCCTGGTGTGGGCTGAGAGTCTGCTCCTGGTTTGGGCTGAGAGTCTGCTCCTGATGTGGGCCGAGAGTCTGCTCCTGGTGTGGGCTGAGAGTCTGCTCCTGGTGTGGGCCGAGAGTCTGCTCCTGGTGTGGGCTGAGAGTCTGCTCCTGGTTTGGGCTGAGAGTCTGCTCCTGGTGTGGGCTGAGAGTCTGCTCCTGGTTTGGGCTGAGAGTCTGCTCCTGATGTGGGCTGAGAGTCTGCTCCTGGTGTGGGATGAGAGTCTGCTCCTGGTGTGGGCTTGGAGTCTGTTCCTGGTGTAGGTTGAGAGTCTGCTCCTGGAGTGGGCTGAGAGTCTGCTCCTGGTGTGGGATGAGAGTCTGCTCCTGGTTTGGGCTGGGAGTCTGCTCCTGGTGTGGGCTGAGAGTCTGCTCCTGGTGTGGGCTGAGAGTCTGCTCCTGGTGTGGGATGAGAGTCTGCTCCTGGTGTGGGATGAGAGTCTGCTCCTGGTTTGGGCTGGGAGTCTGCTCCTGGTGTGGGCTGAGAGTCTGCTCCTGGTGTGGGATGAGAGTCTGCTCCTGGTTTGGGCTGAGAGTCTGCTCCTGGTGTGGGCTCGGAGTCTGCTCCTGGTGTGGGCTTGGAGTCTGCTCCAGGTGTGGGCTTGGAGTCTGCTCCAGGTGTGGGCTGGGTGTCTGGTCCAGGTTTGGGTCTTGGGTGTGGTTCAGGTGTGGGTGGTGAGTGTGGTTCAAGTGTGGGTCTAGTGCCTGGTCCAGGTGTGGGTCTTGTATGTGGTCTATGTGTGGGTCTTGTGTGTGGTTCAGGTGTGGGTCTTGTGTGTGGTTCAGGTGTGGGTCTTGTGTGTGGTTCAGGTGTGGGTCTTGTGTGTGGTTCAGGTGTGGGTCTTGTGTGTGGTTCAGGTGTGGGTCTTGTGTGTGGTTCAGGTGTGGGTCTTGTGTGTGGTTCAAGTATGGGTGTAGTGCCTGGTCCAGGTGTGGGTCTTGTATGTATGGGTCTAGTAACTGGTCTTGGTGTGGGTTTAGTAACTGGTCTTTGGGTGGGCCAGGTGATTGGTCTCGGTGTGGGTCTAGTAACTGGTTTTGGTGTGGGCCTGGTCACTGGTCTTGGTTTGGGCCAAGTGACTGGTTCTGATGTGGGTCTAGTAACTGGTCTTGGTGTGGGTCTAGTAACTGGTCTTGGTGTGGGTCTGGTAACTGGTCTTGGGGTGGGCCTAGTCACTGGTCTTGGTGTGGGTCTAGTAACTGGTCTTGGGGTGGGCCTAGTCACTGGTCTTGGTGTGGGCCAGGTGAGTGGTCCTGGTGGCCCGAGGTAAGTGCCACAGGGTGGACGGACCAAGTGAGGGAAGATACACTGCTTCAAGTCTTCAGAGAAGACAGTACCAGCGGCACAGCCGAAGTATTGGATCCGGAAGAATCCTCTTGGTGTGCTCCTCACACACCTGCAACCACGTAAAACACATGAAACACACACGCCTCCGTAATAACTGTCCATACATGTAGCAGCACACACACACTCTCAGGATTATATTAATTGTGACAACACATACATCTAGTAAAAGTCAAGATCTGCCAAGAGAACTAGAGACACCAGGGAAGAACAGGGAATGTGGAGACGTCTGGTGGTGAAGCTGAGGGGTCGTTGCTCCCTTGATCAAGGTGGCCAGGTTGGGTAAGGTCATCTTGATCAAAGTTCCGGAGGTTGTTGAGATCGTATAAATAATAAGACTAGTGGATGACATGCTGGTCATACTGCTGAACAGACTCGGGAACACTGGGTTGCTGAACAAACATGTACCGCAGCAACAACTATCTGAACAACACATCTGTGATACATCAAGACACACGGTCACCTCATGTGTTGGCATCAAGCAACGCTGGACGAGGGCGACAAACACCAATGTCGTTGGCTGGAGGCAGCTATGCCATCGATTACCAGACACTGCCACACACAACTTAAGGAAGTTTTAGCGTCTTTGAAACTCTGGCTGAGATAATCTTACCTGTCCAGGTGCCACGAACCATCCACCCTCCCTCCTCGTTATTTATATATTGTTGTCTTTCTAGCTCTTTTTTTACTATCAGTGACACAACGTCTGCTTCATTATAATGCTCTAAGTTTGTATAACAGCCTTTCTTTCCTCAACACTTGCACCTGCAACAACATCTGACCTGTTAAACAACGGCACACAGTTGCAACAGTGATCTGCATGTCACAATAATATACCCCTGCAACACACCACATTTGTTATGATTATATTCTGCTAAGTAACACTCGAGTCACTGGTACAGTCTCGTTAGTTCCTTTATTACCAGGAATTTTATTACCCCACATCGAGATCTTACTCCTTGACGAACATCAACCGAATCTAATATATTGCTACCGTTTCCTTCATGTAGGAAACAGACCTACATGTAATACCTAAAATTCTTTTGATGGCAGTCCCCTGAGAAACAGCAGGAGGCGCAGCAGACCTACCTGTAGAACCAAGCACAGTCTCTTGGGTGTGGGAAGACCCCTTGTTCCACACAGCGGACACCTGGATAGACGATCTCGTCAGGGTAACGTCTATCTGTGGAGGAGTACAACAGGTGTTTTATCCACAGGAGGTGAGTTTGATCAGTGTGGCGAGTACCCAGGGTGAGGAATACTTTTAGTAACTAAGAGAGAAAGATGACAAATACCTGGAAACATCACGGATCTTGATCATTGGCGCTTCATCTTGTTCCACTTACTGCAGGAACATAAGTCCTGTTACCAGCTGGACAAATTGAGATTGTCTTGAAGAGTGGCAGTGGTACTCTGGCTGGGTATATACCTTGCTGAAAACAAACAGAAATCGCAAACAACCTGTCATCCTACTCCCTCGCCATCACTGAGACAGAAGCCTTCAGCCTGGAGCCTCAACTTCACGATCGACATCAACAAAACGCATCACGTTAGGTATTTTATACCATTTTAATATTTAAAACGCATCATGAAGAATTAGACACATATGCAACATCTGGGTATCTTTAATTTGTAGACGTTTTGCCATCCAGTGGCTTTATCAATACAAGGACATAATTTGAAGAATGCTGAATTATATACAAAAGATAAAGTAATTAGTCCCTCAGCCTTGGCTGAGGGACTAATTACCTCAGTCCCTAAGCTAGGTATCTTCATTCCGAAACGATTCGGAATAAATATACCTAGCTGTTGCATATGTGTCTTACAAAGCAGTTTGTCAGTACTGTGTGCCATTATAATATTCTCCTTGCTTCCTTGTAGAGCTGGAGACAAGGTTCTCCCTGCTCCCGTATAGAGCTGGAGACAAGGTTCTCCCTGCTTCCGTATAGAGCTGGAGACAAGGTTCTCCCTGCTTCCGTATAGAGCTGGAGACAAGGTTCTCCCTGCTTCCGTATAGAGCTGGAGACAAGGTTCTCCCTGCTTCCGTATAGAGCTGGAGACAAGGTTCTCCCTGCTTCCGTATAGAGCTGGAGACAAGGTTCTCCCTGCTTCCGTATAGAGCTGGAGACAAGGTTCTCCCTGCTCCCGTATAGACCTGAAGACAAGGTTCTCCCTGCTTCCGTATAGAGCTGGAGACAAGGTTCTCCCTGCTTCCGTATAGAGCTGGAGACAAGGTTCTCCCTGCTCCCGTATAGAGCTGGAGACAAGGTTCTCCCTGCTTCCGTATAGAGCTGGAGACAAGGTTCTCCCTGCTTCCGTATAGAGCTGGAGACAAGGTTCTCCCTGCTTCCGTATAGAGCTGGAGACAAGGTTCTCCCTGCTTCCGTATAGAGCTGGAGACAAGGTTCTCCCTGCTTCCGTATAGAGCTGGAGACAAGGTTCTCCCTGCTTCCGTATAGAGCTGGAGACAAGGTTCTCCCTGCTCCCGTATAGAGCTGGAGACAAGGTTCTCCCTGCTTCCGTATAGAGCTGGAGACAAGGTTCTCCCTGCTTCCGTATAGAGCTGGAGACAAGGTTCTCCCTGCTCCCGTATAGAGCTGGAGACAAGGTTCTCCCTGCTCCCGTATAGAGCTGGAGACAAGGTTCTCCCTGCTTCCGTATAGAGCTGGAGACAAGGTTCTCCCTGCTTCCGTATAGAGCTGGAGACAAGGTTCTCCCTGCTTCCGTATAGACCTGGAGACAAGGTTCTCCCTGCTCCCGTATAGAGCTGGAGACAAGGTTCTCCCTGTTCCCGCATAGAGCTGGAGACAAGGTTCTCCCTGCTTCCGTATAGAGCTGGAGACAAGGTTCTCCCTGCTCCCGTATAGAGCTGGAGACAAGGTTCTCCCTGCTTCCGTATAGAGCTGGAGACAAGGTTCTCCCTGCTTCCGTATAGAGCTGGAGACAAGGTTCTCCCTGCTCCCGTATAGATCTGGAGACAAGGTTCTCCCTGCTCCCGTAAAAAGCTGGAGACAAGGTTCTCCCTGCTTCCGTATAGAACTGGAGACAAGGTTCTCCCTGCTTCCGTATAGAGCTGGAGACAAGGTTCTCCCTGCTTCCGTATAGAGCTGGAGACAAGGTTCTCCCTGCTTCCGTATAGAGCTGGAGACAAGGTTCTCCCTGCTTCCGTATAGAGCTGGAGACAAGGTTCTCCCTGCTTCCGTATAGAGCTGGAGACAAGGTTCTCCCTGCTCCCGTATAGAGCTGGAGACAAGGTTCTCCCTGCTCCCGTATAGAGCTGGAGACAAGGTTCTCCCTGCTTCCGTATAGAGCTGGAGACAAGGTTCTCCCTGCTTCCGTATAGAGCTGGAGACAAGGTTCTCCCTGCTTCCGTATAGAGCTGGAGACAAGGTTCTCCCTGCTCCCGTATAGAGCTGGAGACAAGGTTCTCCCTGCTTCCGTATAGAGCTGGAGACAAGGTTCTCCCTGCTTCCGTATAGAGCTGGAGACAAGGTTCTCCCTGCTCCCGTATAGAGCTGGAGACAAGGTTCTCCCTGCTTCCGTATAGAGCTGGAGACAAGGTTCTCCCTGCTTCCGTATAGAGCTGGAGACAAGGTTCTCCCTGCTCCCGTACAGAGCTGGAGACAAGGTTCTCCCTGCTTCCGTACAGAGCTGGAGACAAGGTTCTCCCTGCTCCCGCATAGAGATGGAGACAAGGTTCTCCCTGCTCCCGTATAGAGCTGGAGACAAGGTTCTCCCTGCTCCCGTATAGAGCTGGAGACAAGGTTCTCCCTGCTTCCGTATAAAGCTGGAGACAAGGTTCTCCCTGCTTCCGTATAGAGCTGGAGACAAGGTTCTCCCTGCTCCCGTATAGAGCTGGAGACAAGGTTCTCCCTGCTCCCGTATAGAGCTGGAGACAAGGTTCTCCCTGCTCCCGTATAGACCTGGAGACAAGGTTCTCCCTGCTCCCGTATAGAGCTGGAGACAAGGTTCTCCCTGTTCCTGCATAGAGCTGGAGACAAGGTTCTCCCTGCTTCCCTATAGAGCTGGAGACAAGGTTCTCCCTGCTCCCGTATAGAGCTGGAGACAAGGTTCTCCCTGCTTCCGTATAGAGCTGGAGACAAGGTTCTCCCTGCTTCCGTATAGAGCTGGAGACAAGGTTCTCCCTGCTCCCGCATAGAGCTGGAGACAAAGTTCTCCCTGCTCCCGTGTAGAGCTGGAGACAAGGTTCTCCCTGCTTCCGTATAGAGCTGGAGACAAGGTTCTCCCTGCTTCCGCATAGAGCTGGATACAAGGTTCTCCCTGCTCCCGTATAGAGCTGGAGACAAGGTTCTCCCTGCTCCCGTATAGAGCTGAAGACAAGGTTCTCCCTGCTCCCGTATAGAGCTGGAGACAAGGTTCTCCCTGCTCCCGTATAGAGCTGGAGACAAGGTTCTCCCTGCTTCCGTATAGAGCTGGAGACAAGGTTCTCCCTGCTTCCGTATAGAGCTGGAGACAAGGTTCTCCCTGCTTCCATAGAGCTGGAGACAAGGTTCTCCCTGCTCCCGTATAGAGCTGAAGACAAGGTTCTCCCTGCTCCCGTATAGAGCTGGAGACAAGGTTCTCCCTGCTCCCGTATAGAGCTGGAGACAAGGTTCTCCCTGCTTCCGTATAGAGCTGGAGACAAGGTTCTCCCTGCTTCTGTATAGAGCTGGAGACAAGGTTCTCCCTGCTTCCGTATAGAGCTGGAGACAAGGTTCTCCCTGCTTCTGTATAGAGCTGGAGACAAGGTTCTCCCTGCTTCTGTATAGAGCTGGAGACAAGGTTCTCCCTGCTTCCATATAGAGCTGGAGACAAGGTTCTCCCTGCTTCCGTATAGAGCTGGAGACAAGGTTCTCCCTGCTTCCGTATAGAGCTGGAGACAAGGTTCTCCCTGCTTCTGTATAGAGCTGGAGACAAGGTTCTCCCTGCTTCCGTACAGAGCTGGAGACAAGGTTTTCTCTGCTTCCGTATAGAGCTGGAGACAAGGTTCTCCCTGCTTCCGTATAGAGCTGGAGACAAGGTTCTCCCTGCTTCTGTATAGAGCTGGAGACAAGGTTCTCCCTGCTTCCGTACAGAGCTGGAGACAAGGTTCTCCCTGCTTCCGTATAGAGCTGGAGACAAGGTTCTCCCTGCTTCCGTATAGAGCTGGAGACAAGGTTTTCTCTGCTTCCGTATAGAGCTGGAGACAAGGTTCTCCCTGCTTCCGTATAGAGCTGGAGACAAGGTTCTCCCTGCTTCTGTATAGAGCTGGAGACAAGGTTCTCCCTGCTTCCGTATAGAGCTGGAGACAAGGTTCTCCCTGCTTCCGTACAGAGCTGGAGACAAGGTTCTCCCTGCTTCCGTATAGAGCTGGAGACAAGGTTCTCCCTGCTTCCGTACAGAGCTGGAGACAAGGTTCTCCCTGCTTCCGTATAGAGCTGGAGACAAGGTTCTCCCTGCTTCCGTATAGAGCTGGAGACAAGGTTCTCCCTGCTCCCGTATAGAGCTGGAGACAAGGTTCTCCCTGCTCCCATATAGAGCTGAAGACAAGGTTCTCCCTGCTCCCGTATAGAGCTGGAGACAAGGTTCTCCCTGCTTCCGTATAGAGCTGGAGACAAGGTTCTCCCTGCTCCCGCATAGAGCTGGAGAAAAGGTTCTCCCTGCTCCCGTATAGAGCTGGAGACAAGGTTCTCCCTGCTTCCGTATAGAGCTGGAGACAAGGTTCTCCCTGCTCCCGTATAGAGCTGGAGACAAGGTTCTCCCTGCTTCCGTATAGAGCTGAAGACAAGGTTCTCCCTGCTCCCGTATAGAGCTGGAGAAAAGGTTCTCCCTGCTTCCGTATAGAGCTGGAGACAAGGTTCTCCCTGCTTCCGCAAAGAGCTGGAGACAAGGTTCTCCCTGCTTCCGTACAGAGCTGGAGACAAGGTTCTCCCTGCTTCCGTATAGAGCTGGAGACAAGGTTCTCCCTGCTCCCGTATAGAGCTGGATACATGGGCTGGAGTCCACGCTACACCCACACCATTTCTCTCCATACATCCACTTGTTACCGTGGATGCTCTGGTGCTCTCATTAATAAATGAAGACCTACCTCTGGGTCCTACAGTGTAAGCCTGGCTGAGTGTCACCACAGTACACACCACCGCTGTCACCACCACCACCACCGGTGGCGCCATTTTTGTTGATGTTTCTGTCTTGGTCGTGACTTATTGCTTGCTGTGGGAAGAAAGTTGATCCTCATTAACAGAGAAGAACTGGCAGCAGTGTTATGCAACAATCTTTAATTAAGAAGAATAAAATAAAGAAAACCGTGGCTGGAACAATTCACAACTAACTTACAATGGCTGGAACAATTCACAACTAACTTACAATGGCTGGAACAATTCACAACTAACTTACAATGGCTGGAACAATTCACAACTAACTTACAATGGCTGGAACAATTTACAACTAATTTAAAATGGCTGGAACAATTTACAACTAACTTACAATGGCTGGAACAATTTACAACTAACTTACAATGGCTGGAACAATTCACAACTAACTTACAGTGGCTGGAACAATTCACAACTAACATACAATGGCTGGAACAATTCACAACTAACTTACAATGGCTGGAACAATTTACAACTAATTTACAATGGCTGGAACAATTTACAACTAACTTACAATGGCTGGAACAATTTACAACTAACTTACAATGGCTGGAACAATTCACAACTAACTTACAGTGGCTGGAACAATTCACAACTAACTTACAATGGCTGGAACAATTCACAACTAACTTACAATGGCTGGAACAATTCACAACTAACTTACAATGGCCGGAACAATTCACAACTAGCTTACAATGGCTGGAACAATTCACAACTAACTTACAATGGCTGGAACAATTCACAACTAACTTACAATGGCTGGAACAATTCACAACTAACTTACAATGGCTGGAACAATTCACAACTAACTTACAATGGCTGGAACAATTCACAACTAACTTACAATGGCTGGAGCAATTTACAACTAACTTACAATGGCTGGAACAATTCACAACTAACTTACAATGGCTGGAACAATTCACAACTAACTTACAATGGCTGGAACAATTCACAACTAACTTACAATGGCTGGAACAATTCACAACTAACTTACAATGGTTGGAACAATTCACAACTAACCCACAATGGCTGGAACAATTCACAACTAACTTACAGTGGCTGGAACAATTCACAACTAACTTACAGTGGCTGGAACAATTCACAACTAACTTACAATGGCTGGTACAATTCACAACTAACTTACAATGGCTGGAACAATTCACAACTTACAATGGCTG
This sequence comes from Cherax quadricarinatus, assembly GCF_038502225.1. NCBI lineage: Eukaryota > Metazoa > Arthropoda > Malacostraca > Decapoda > Parastacidae > Cherax > Cherax quadricarinatus. The sequence goes on along the minus strand of NC_091323.1, from coordinate 33,334,074 downwards.
GAACAATTCACAACTAACTTAAAATGGCTGGAACAATTTACAACTAATTTACAATGGCTGGAACAATTTACAACTAACTTACAATGGCTGGAACAATTTACAACTAACTTACAATGGCTGGAACAATTCACAACTAACTTACAGTGGCTGGAACAATTCACAACTAACATACAATGGCTGGAACAATTCACAACTAACTTACAATGGCTGGAACAATTTACAACTAATTTACAATGGCTGGAACAATTTACAACTAACTTACAATGGCTGGAACAATTTACAACTAACTTACAATGGCTGGAACAATTCACAACTAACTTACAGTGGCTGGAACAATTCACAACTAACTTACAATGGCTGGAACAATTCACAACTAACTTACAATGGCTGGAACAATTCACAACTAACTTACAATGGCCGGAACAATTCACAACTAGCTTACAATGGCTGGAACAATTCACAACTAACTTACAATGGCTGGAACAATTCACAACTAACTTACAATGGCTGGAACAATTCACAACTAACTTACAATGGCTGGAACAATTCACAACTAACTTACAATGGCTGGAACAATTCACAACTAACTTACAATGGCTGGAACAATTCACAACTAACTTACAATGGCCGGAACAATTCACAACTAGCTTACAATGGCTGGAACAATTCACAACTAACTTACAATGGCTGGAACAATTCACAACTAACTTACAATGGCTGGAACAATTCACAACTAACTTACAATGGCTGGAACAATTCACAACTAACTTACAATGGCTGGAACAATTCACAACTAACTTACAATGGCTGGAGCAATTTACAACTAACTTACAATGGCTGGAACAATTCACAACTAACAATGGCTGGAACAATTAACAACTAACTTACAATGGCTGGAACAATTCACAACTAACTTACAATGGCTGGAACAATTCACAACTAACTTACAATGGTTGGAACAATTCACAACTAACCCACAATGGCTGGAACAATTCACAACTAACTTACAGTGGCTGGAACAATTCACAACTAACTTACAATGGCTGGTACAATTCACAACTAACTTACAATGGCTGGAACAATTCACAACTAACTTACAATGGCTGGAACAATTCACAACTAACTTACAATGGCTGGAACAATTTACAACTAATTTACAATGGCTGGAACAATTTACAACTAACTTACAATGGCTGGAACAATTTACAACTAACTTACAATGGCTGGAACAATTCACAACTAACTTACAGTGGCTGGAACAATTCACAACTAACATACAATGGCTGGAACAATTCACAACTAACTTACAATGGCTGGAACAATTTACAACTAATTTACAATGGCTGGAACAATTTACAACTAACTTACAATGGCTGGAACAATTTACAACTAACTTACAATGGCTGGAACAATTCACAACTAACTTACAGTGGCTGGAACAATTCACAACTAACTTACAATGGCTGGAACAATTCACAACTAACTTACAATGGCTGGAACAATTCACAACTAACTTACAATGGCCGGAACAATTCACAACTAGCTTACAATGGCTGGAACAATTCACAACTAACTTACAATGGCTGGAACAATTCACAACTAACTTACAATGGCTGGAACAATTCACAACTAACTTACAATGGCTGGAACAATTCACAACTAACTTACAATGGCTGGAACAATTCACAACTAACTTACAATGGCTGGAGCAATTTACAACTAACTTACAATGGCTGGAACAATTCACAACTAACTTACAATGGCTGGAACAATTCACAACTAACTTACAATGGCTGGAACAATTCACAACTAACTTACAATGGCTGGAACAATTCACAACTAACTTACAATGGTTGGAACAATTCACAACTAACCCACAATGGCTGGAACAATTCACAACTAACTTACAGTGGCTGGAACAATTCACAACTAACTTACAGTGGCTGGAACAATTCACAACTAACTTACAATGGCTGGTACAATTCACAACTAACTTACAATGGCTGGAACAATTCACAACTAACTTACAATGGCTGGAACAATTCACAACTAACTTACAATGGCTGGAGCAATTTACAACTAACTTACAATGGCTGGAACAATTCACAACTAACTTACAATGGCTGGAACAATTCACAACTAACTTACAATGGCTGGAACAATTCACAACTAACTTACAATGGCTGGAACAATTCACAACTAACTTACAATGGTTGGAACAATTCACAACTAACCCACAATGGCTGGAACAATTCACAACTAACTTACAGTGGCTGGAACAATTCACAACTAACTTACAGTGGCTGGAACAATTCACAACTAACTTACAATGGCTGGTACAATTCACAACTAACTTACAATGGCTGGAACAATTCACAACTAACTTACAATGGCTGGAACAATTCACAACTAACTTGCAGTGGCTGGAACAATTCACAACTAACTTACAATGGCTGGAACAATTCACAACTAACTTACAATGGCTGGAACAATTCACAACTAACTTACAATGGCTGGAACAATTCACAACTAACTTACAATGGCTGGAGCAATTTACAACTAACTTACAATGGCTGGAACAATTCACAACTAACTTACAATGGCTGGAACAATTCACAACTAACTTACAATGGCTGGAACAATTCACAACTAACTTACAATGACTGGAACAATTCACAACTAACTTACAATGGTTGGAACAATTCACAACTAACCCACAATGGCTGGAACAATTCACAACTAACTTACAGTGGCTGGAACAATTCACAACTAACTTACAGTGGCTGGAACAATTCACAACTAACTTACAATGGCTGGTACAATTCACAACTAACTTACAATGGCTGGAACAATTCACAACTAACTTACAATGGCTGGAACAATTCATAACTAACTTACAGTGGCTGGAACAATTCACAACTAACTTACAATGGCTGGAACAATTCACAACTAACTTACAATGGCTGGAACAATTCACAACTAACTTACAATGGCTGGAACAATTCACAACTAACTTACAATGGCCGGAACAATTCACAACTAGCTTACAATGGCTGGAACAATTCACAACTAACTTACAGTGACTGGAACAATTCACAACTAACTTACAATGGCTGGAACAATTCACAACTAACTTACAATGGCTGGAACAATTCACAACTAACTTACAATGGCTGGAACAATTCACAACTAACTTACAATGGCTGGAACAATTCACAACTAACTTACAATGGCTGGAACAATTCACAACTAGCTTACAATGGCTGGAACAATTCACAACTTACAATGACTGGAACAATTCACAACTAACTTACAATGGCTGGAACAATTCACAACTAACTTACAATGGCTGGAGCAATTCACAACTAACTTACACAGGCTGGAACAATTCACAACTAACTTACAAAGGCTGGAACAATTCACAACTAACTCACAATGGTTGGAACAGTTCACAACTAACTCACAATGGCTGGAACAATTCACAACTAACTCACAATAGTTGGAACAATTCACAACTAACCCACAATGGTTGGAACAATTCACAACTAACCCACAATGGTTGGAACAATTCACAACTAACCCACAATGGCTGGAACAATTCACAACTAACCCACAATGGCTGGAATAATTCACAACTAATTCACAATGGTTGGAACAATTCACAACTAACTCACAATGGTTGGAACAATTCACAACTAACCCACAATGGCTGGAACAATTCACAACTAACTCATAATGAGGCCTGGTCACAGACCGGGCCGCGGGGGCGTTGACCCCCGAAACTCTCTCCAGGTAAACTCCAGGTAATGGCTGGAACAATTCACAACTAACCCACAATGGCTGGAACAATTCATAACTAACTCACAATGGTTGGAACAATTCACAACTAACTCACAATGGCTGGAACAATTCACAACTAACCCACAATGGCTGGAACAATTCACAACTAACTCACAATGGCTGGAACAATTCACAACTAACTTACAATGGTTGGAACAATTCACAACTAACCCACAATGGCTGGAACAATTCACAACTAACTCATAATGGCTGGAACAATTCACAACTAACCCACAATGGCTGGAACAATTCACAACTAACTCACAATGGTTGGAACAATTCACAACTAACTCACAATGGCTGGAACAATTCACAACTAACTCACAATGGCTGGAATAATTCACAACTAATCCACAATGGTTGGAACAATTCACAACTACCTCACAATGGCTGGAACAATTCACAACTAACTCAGAATGGTTGGAACAATTCACAACTAACCCACAATGGCTGGAACAATTCACAACTAACTCATAATGGCTGGAACAATTCACAACTAACTCACAATGGCTGGAACAATTCACAACTAACTTACAATGGTTGGAACAATTCACAACTAACTCACAATGGCTGGAACAATTCACAACTAACCCACAATGGCTGGAATAATTCACAACTAATCCACAATGGTTGGAACAATTCACAACTAACTTACAATGGTTGGAACAATTCACAACTAACTCACAATGGCTGGAACAATTCACAACTAACCCACAATGGCTGGAATAATTCACAACTAATCCACAATGGTTGGAACAATTCACAACTAACTCACAATGGTTGGAACAATTCACAACTTACTCACAATGGTTGGAACAATTCACAACTAACCCACAATGGCTGAAACAATTCACAACTAACCCACAAAAGTTGGAACAATTCACAACTAACCCACAATGGCTGGAACAATTCACAACTAACCCTCAATGGCTGGAACAATTCACAGCTAACCCACAATGGCTGGAACAATTCACAACTAACCCACAATGGTTGGAACAATTCACAACTAACCCACAATGGCTGGAACAATTCACAACTAACCCACAATGGCTGGAACAATTCACAACTAACCCACAATGGCTGGAACAATTCACAACTAACCCACAATGGCTGGAACAATTCATAACTAACTCAGAATGGTTGGAACAATTCACAACTAACTCACAATGGCTGGAACAATTCACAACTAACCCACAATGGCTGGAACAATTCACAACTAACTCACAATGGCTGGAACAATTCACAACTAACCCACAATGGCTGGAATAATTCACAACTAATCCACAAAAGTTAGAACAATTCACAACTAACTCACAATGGCTGGAACAATTCACAACTAACTTACAATGGTTGGAACAATTCACAACTAACCCACAATGGCTGGAATAATTCACAACTAACCCACAATGGCTGGAACAATTCTCTACTAACTTACAATGGCTGGAACAATTCGCAACTAACCCACAATGGTTGGAACAATTCACAACTAACCCACAATGGTTGAAACAATTCACAACTAACCCACATTGGCTGGAACAATTCACAACTAATCCAAAATGGATGGAACAATTCACAACTAGCGGACAATGGCTGGAACAATTCACAACTTACCCATAATGGCTGGAACAATTCACAACTAACTTACAATGGCTGGAACAATTCACAACTAACCCACAATGGTTGGAACAATTCACAACTAACCCACAATGGCTGGAACAATTCACAACTAACCCACAATGGCTGGAATTATTTACAACTAACCCACAATACCATGGCTGGAGCAATGAACTTAAGACTTAGTTTCGATCCATCTTGAACTATCATCAAACCACAACTTATTATTAATGTGTCATGGACCCAAACGTCGTCCAAAGCATCATTTCCGAAATGTGTTGATTGTTGAAGTTAAACACGTTTTGGGGAGCAAGAACACCGAGGGTGGGAAACAAATAAATAAGCAAATAAAAAAAGGAACAAATACGCAGGGCAGAAGAAAGACAACCCAAAGGAGAAAACTGTCTTCCCTACCTCCAACTTTCACAGTCGCCGTCTGGTTGAATTCTCCCTAATGCACAACTTTCCTTGTATGAATCTTAGTCCTGGCTCGTCTCTGTAGATGCCTTCCTTCCCACTACATTGTAAAATGCTCCAAACTTCAGAACACTCGTGACCTAATCTGATTCCTCCTTTTTTCTTCTTCTCGCTCTTCCCCTTTCCTTTTTCTCCTTTGGGTTGTCTTTCTTCTGCCCTGTGTATTTGTTTTCCCCCCCTCGGTGTTCTTTCTCTTACCCTCTGTGGGCACCAGCTCCCTTGCAGTGCTCCTCTTTCTTAGTATTCCACCTCCACTACTACCACCACCACCACTACTACTACTACTACCACCTCCTGCCTATATATACCCATCCTGCTCTCCTCGTTAGTTTGACTTTGTAAATGGTCCAAGTCGGACCGAAACGTCGTCGTAAGCTCCTCTCTTCTACGTGTGAGTTATTTGTGTATCGTTCCAGCACGGTATTGTGCCTTTTTTATTATTTATGGTCTGGATAAGTTGTATCATGTACTTATAGAATTAAAGATTATTATTATTATTATTAATAAGTACCCAGACGAGACTAGAGCATAGTGAGTGAGCCACAGCTCTGGGTATCACAAGAACCTCCAGTCACATACCATCACCAGGAACACAGAAACTCACATAACCAATTTACAATTTACATCAGTGATATTTATCCAGACTAAACATCCAGCGAATCACTTTACTGTTCTAAGAAAACCTTTTTGCCACAGTGAGGTGCACATCCCAGTGTTTAAACCACATATATAAAATTCTTCCTTAACGACACTCAACATTCACTCAGCCTATCAACACAGGGGTACCACAGGGCAACGTCCTAGGATTTTTTTTTAATTTCTCTCGTACGCCAATAACCTTACTGCCTCCCAGGAGCATAAACCAACTCAGTCTGCTGATGATACACTTTTCGTCACATCAGATCAGGCTTCGGTTGTTTTTATCATCACTGACAATGCAGAACTCGTAAAACTGTCAACCTGGACGACGACATCAGACTCATTTAATATTTATGAGATCTTGTGTTCCTAATACAGTACCTGTCGGAAGAGAGGGACTCTTAAGTGTCAGGCAGCAACTGTGGTCAAATATGTGGAGTTCAGTCTTGATAATTGCAATGGTCGGGAAGATTAGTTAGAGAGAGAGAAGACCGGAGGTGGAGTAGAATCTGAGACACTGTGAATATCATAACATCTACAACATATCCGTAGATAACTAATTTTAAAACTGCCTTCACGAGACTGAACCATAGAGATAAAAGGTATAAAATACCCTGTACAGTCCTGCAGGACTGTGCAGGGCATTTTATACCTGAACAGGGTATAAAATACCCTGTACAGTTAGGTTGCAGGACTGTCTCTAATACAACGTACCCAACAATCTCCACCTGACTCTCCACACTATATATACTCACGCACGTACTCTTTACCCAGGTAGATCTGTTTGTGACTTGATAAAGCCCACTGTGTGGGCGAAACGTTGTCAATAAAAGATCGCATTTTACCACATTTGTGTTTACTTTTCCAGACTGCACCATGACTCCTTCAGAGTCCCGGGTATGACATGCTAATCACTGAGTACGATGCCCACACATGTAATCCGTTCCTAATCTAACACGTTAGGAAGTCGAAAAGCTCCAAAGGTTCACATCCAGAGTAGTAACAGAACTAGAAGAATGCACTCTGGAAAAAATGAAGGAACTGAATTTGACGATCTTAGTGGGGAGAACTACAAAGGGGAGACATGATCTTGATGTACAAAATACTAAGAGGAATTTATAGGGCTGATAGGGACACTGAATTAAGAGGACCAGGATCAAGGGGACACAGGTGGAAGCTGAAGACACAAATGATCCATAGGGATGTCGGGAAGTATTTTAGTCTCACGTTCGTTGACAAGTAGAATGACTTGGATGAGGCAGTGGTGGGGGCAGACTCAATACACAGCTTCAAGAGGAGATACGATAAGGTCCAGGAGGCCAGAAGTCAGTAATGCCCATCAAGGGCCAGGAGCTGAGTCTCGATCCCCTGGAAACACCACAGTTCGATGAACACACACACACACACACACACACACACACACACACACACACACACACACACACACACACACACACACACACACACAAACACACACACTCACCGTCTACACTGGTCGGTGTCTACAGTACAAGTGACGCTGACGAACTTCTCCAGCACTTTTAATGGCTTACAGAAACCCCCCTTAGCTCTCCTACCCACCTCAGCACATGATCTCCTACCCACCTCAGCACATGCTCTCCTACCCACCTCAGCACATGATCTCCTACCCACCTCAGCACATGATCTCCTACCCACCTCAGCACATGATCTCCTACCCACCTCAGCACATGATCTCCTACCCACCTCAGCACATGCTCTCCTACCCACCTCAGCACATCCTCTCCTACTCACCTCAGCACATCCTCTCCTACCCACCTCAGCACATCCTCTCCTACCCACCTCAGCACATGATCTCCTACCCACCTCAGCACATGCTCTCCTACCCACCTCAGCACATCCTCTCCTACCCACATCAACACATCCTCTGACACAACACACTTCAAAGGACCAGGAACTGAGCTCAACACAGCCTAACACTGAGATTATTCACTAACACAGAAGACTCACAACACAGCCAGGACGCAGGATACATGTATCTCTGTATCACGGACCAACACTGCAACACACTATGCAACACAAACACCATCAACACTACACCTGACATACCAGCTCACCCATTGGTTACTAAATGGGGTTTCAAGCCTTTCGACTACAAGATGGTCATTGAGGCCTCATATCACCGCTCCACCACCAGCAAAGAATACTTTAATATCCGAAGTAAGAATTAAACTTAATATATATATATATATATATATATATATATATATATATATATATATATATATATATATATATATATATATGTATATATATATATATATATATATATTATTTTTTTTTTATTATCACACTGGCCGATTCCCACCAAGGCAGGGTGGCCCGAAAAAGAAAAACTTTCACCATCATTCACTCCATCACTGTCTTGCCAGAAGGGTGCTTTACACTACAGTTTTTAAACTGCAACATTAACACCCCTCCTTCAGAGTGCAGACACTGTACTTCCCATCTCCAGGACTCAAGTCCGGCCTGCCGGTTTCCCTGAACCCCTTCATAAATGTTACTTTGCTCACACTCCAACAGCACGTCAAGTATTAAAAACCATTTGTCTCCATTCACTCCTATCAAACACGCTCATGCATGCCTGCTGGAAGTCCAAGCCCCTCGCACACAAAACCTCCTTTACCCCCTCTCTCCAACCTTTCCTAGGCCGACCCCTACCCCGCCTTCCTTCCACTACAGACTGATACACTCTTGAAGTCATTCTGTTTCGCTCCATTCTCTCTACATGTCCGAACCACCTCAACAACCCTTCCTCAGCCCTCTGGACAACAGTTTTGGTAATCCCGCACCTCCTCCTAACTTCCAAACTACGAATTCTCTGCATTATATTCACACCACACATTGCCCTCAGACATGACATCTCCACTGCCTCCAGCCTTCTCCTCGCTGCAACATTCATCACCCACGCTTCACACCCATATAAGAGCGTTGGTAAAACTATACTCTCATACATTCCCCTCTTTGCCTCCAAGGACAAAGTTCTTTGTCTCCACAGACTCCTAAGTGCACCACTCACTCTTTTCCCCTCATCAATTCTATGATTCACCTCATCTTTCATAGACCCATCCGCTGACACGTCCACTCCCAGATATCTGAATACATTCACCTCCTCCATACTCTCTCCCTCCAATCTGATATTCAATCTTTTTGGAGGGAGAGAGTATGGAGGAGGTGAATGTATTCAGATATTTGGGAGTGGAGGTGTCAGCGGATGGGTCTATGAAAGATGAGGTGAATCATAGAATTGATGAAGGGAAAAGAGTGAGTGGTGCACTTAGGAGTCTGTGGAGACAAAGAACTTTGTCCTTGGAGGCAAAGAGGGGAATGTATGAGAGTATAGTTTTACCAACGCTCTTATATGGGTGTGAAGCGTGGGTGATGAATGTTGCAGCGAGGAGATATATATATATATATATATATATATATATATATATATATATATATATATATATATATATATATATATATATATATATATATATATATATATATATATATATATATATATATATATATATATATATATGTATATATATATATATATGTATATATATATATATATATATATATATATATATATATATATATATATATATATATATATATATATATATATATATATAAGTATATAGGGAAGTACCACCTCTATAGCTGGAATGGGGACCCTCATCCTCAGAGAAGACAATAAACGTACCTCAGGGAAAACTCAAGGTTCTCCCCGGAGCTGTTTGAATATTTTCTTCTCCTACCACCCCCTATATATTTTATATTCTATGTGAACATTTATTAATAAACAGAATACATTTACAGAAAAAACATAAACATGAATACAATGGCACAATGTATCAAAGATCATGAATTTCCTCCAGCTCCTCCGAGGCTGGACGCGAGCCAAGTATGCAGCAAGCATTTCCCCTCTGGATGGCTATGCTGAGGCGCTGGAACATGAAAGTGGCTGCCCTTGGGTCCCTGGTGGTGTCGATGAGTCTGGAACCCATTTCTTTAAGGAAACGTGTGGCAGTTTTTCCCCATGATCCCAAGGTCTCTGATCCCACTGGGACAAATTGATACTGTTGGCTAATGTCCCTGTACTTGCTGATCTTGTACTCCTCCCTGTGGTCAGCAGCTCCTCCCTGTCGCCCCACACTGTGATGGATATAGGTGTCAGCCAGTGTGGACACACAGGTATAGTCCCATGCTAAGAGCTTGCCATTCTTCCAAGGATAGATGGTGATCCCGTCCGGGCGGTTTGCTGGGTTGTGGGTATTGTTGGCTGCTAGTGATCGGGGCTCCCTCTCGGCTGGGCATCCAGCTGTAGCAAGGGTTCTCTTAATGATGTCATTGACCTCATTGTGTCTTGCATGCCAGCCCTTGGTTTTGGAACAGTTAAGACCATGTAGACCGTATTGGTCTGCTTGCGCTTCGCCGCAAATACACGTATATTCTGTGTGAATTGGGGCAGCAAGGCGCAGAGCCACTGCAATACGGAGGGTCATAGGGTCGAGTTTCGTTCCCATTGCCGATATGGGATCTGTTTGGAGGAAGTCCCCGGAGTGAGGTGCGCTCACAGCCTGGAGACGAGCAATCTCTCTATCTGATGTTGCAGCCCTGAGCATGTTGGCAAGCACCTTTTCAGCAATCGGGCCATCCCAGCTTGACTGTTTGTGAGCCAGTGCTGCACTAGGGTTTGGTGCTGGAGCAGCAAGAGTCTCCCATTCAGTGATGGCACTGGCATAGCTAGGGTCTTCTATTCCTGCTGAGTCACTGAGGGTATCAGGAAGAATTTGTCTTATCAACTCGTTCGATGCTATGGAAGAGGATAGGAAAGCTGGTAGAGCAATCTGGGAGGATCTGCGTACTCCTAGCCCTCCAAGCCTGACCGGAAGTGAGGCTTGCAACCACTGTCCATCTTCAAGGGAAAGATTCAATATACTCTCTAGTATGGTCTTCAGGAGAGAGTCATATTCCTTGAGTTTTGGACTGCTGAAGGCTGGGGAGTATCTCAGAAAGTAGGTAAGTTTTGGGATTGACAGGCACCTGGTGAGTAGGTAGAAGGCATCGTGTGTGTCAATGTCTTTCATCCTGCTTTCCATCGTCCGGAGGTCTGAGACTTTTTTTTTCTAGGATCAGATCGATGGCACTGGACCCAAGAGGAGTGCCAAGGAGAGTGCTATTGGCTGGATCAATGGCTCGTGCTCCTGGTAAAACGGCACTAATATTCTGGATCATCTGTTGATTGGTAGAAACTATTTCACATCTGGTTGGGTTTAAAGAAAGGCCCAGGCTTTCTCCCATGTCTTTAATTTTACTGATGTCCTCCAGGAGAGATTCTGTTGTGCTAGCTAGGGTACCGTCGTCCAGGAACCAGATATTGAGCTCGCTGGAGAATGCTTCCGTGACTTCCTTGATGACCAAACAAAATAGAAAGGGGGCGAGAGGGTCCCCCTGTTGCACGCCCTCACATGAGTCAATTTCATGGTCCCCAAACAATAGTTTGGAAGTCACACTATAACACGATTCTATGAAGGGATAAAGGGAAGGGAAGTTTCTATAAACTGCTTGGAGAGCAGCATCCCTTCTGACTGAGTTGAAAGCGTTGGCAAAGTCCAATTTGACCAAGGTTTTTTCATCGGACATGTTTTTGATATATACTCGTGCTGTGTGGGCAGCTGCTTCACAGCCCTGTTGAACGCCGAAACCGAGCTGAGTTGGTTTCAGCATTGCAGCAGCCTCTTGACTCACCCTTCTTACTGCAGCCTTGGCGACTAGGCGCCGAAGGGTGTTACCCACTGCAATGGGCCTGATTCCACCATCCTTTTTCCGGAGGGCACACAATGAGGCACTAAAGAAAAGGGGTCTGATGGCCTCTGGGACACTGCCAGCCAGGCACAGGTTGGAATATATATATATATATATATATATATATATATATATATATATATATATATATATATATATATATATATATATATATATATATATATATATATATATATATATATATTGACATACTGATAATATCGACTCCAGGCTGAGGGACTGATTACCTCAAACTCCTTCTTATCTCCACCATTCTTCTTTGTATGGACTGATGAAGCCACTGTGTGGCGGAACGTTTCCTCAGTAAAGATACCCAAGTGTTGCACATGTGTCTAAGTTATCAACTTGTCGGTTCTCTGAACCATTTATCTAAAGCAGAAGGGTTATAAGGTCAGGATATGACCTCAGAGTCAACAACAGACACTCCACCCGTCCTGATGACGATGCGGGTCAGACGATCAAGGATTTGTCATATATAGTTTCACAAATTGTATTAATCATGATAGAATCTAATATGTATAATCCTAGACCAATATTCTAATTGAAATCAAAACTGTTTCCAATGAAGTTTGATTCAGCTATATTTCTCTCATCTATGGATCTACTTAATACAACTTTCTCGGTCTGTTGAAAATCAATTGGATGGTTAAAATCTCTCTCTAGTGCTATGTTTGTGTTGTTATAATCTTAGTTCATGACTTTTCCCAGTTTGACCGTGGTAAACTTTATCACATAGTTTACACGGAATCTTTTAGACACAGTCGTCAGCAGTTTTGGGGGAATTTTTAATCAATTTTTTTTCTGTATCAAGATTTTTAAATGCAACTTTGATTTTAAAATTCTTAAGTAGAGAAAGTATAACAAGAAGGTTTTCATAGGAAGGGAGAACCATATTCTTGGTTGAATAAGACTGTTCTTTTCTGAATTGTCAAAAAGTATTTATAGCAATTTTAAGGATGATTGACTGTTGTGGGTGGCATCCTGCATGGATGGTTGACTGTTGTGGGTGGCATCCTGCATGGATGGCTGATTGTTGTGAGTGGCATCCTGCATGGATGGCTGACTGTTGTGAGTGGCATCTTGCATGGATGGTTGACTGTTGTGGGTGGCATCCTGCATGGATGGCTGATTGTTGTGAGTGGCATCCTGCATGGATGGCTGACTGTTGTGAGTGGCATCCTGCATGGATGGTTGACTGTTGTGGGTGGCATCCTGCATGGATGGCTGATTGTTGTGAGTGGCATCCTGCATGGATGGTTGACTGTTGTGAGTGGCATCCTGCATGGATGGTTGACTGTTGTGGGTGGCATCCTGCATGGATGGCTGACTGTTGTGAGTGGCATCCTGCATGGATGGTTGACTGTTGTGGGTGGCATCCTGCATGGATGGCTGATTGTTGTGAGTGGCATCCTGCATGGATGGCTGACTGTTGTGAGTGGCATCCTGCATGGATGGTTGACTGTTGTGGGTGGCATCCTGCATGGATGGCTGATTGTTGTGAGTGGCATCCTGCATGGATGGTTGACTGTTGTGGGTGGCATCCTGCATGGATGGTATACCTAACCATTAACACATCACTAAGCTGAGCTTCATGAGTAAGCTGAGGCTGATAACAACTTTCAGCTCCTTCAATAAAGCACGCAGGAATTATGATTTTATAAAATCTTGGACCAAAGATGTGGAGTGCCACATGGGTCAGCACTGAGAGTGCCAAGGCTGCCAGCGCCTGCCTGCAAGGGTCTGTGCCGAAGGTGCTGACACATACCTACAAGGCTCAGTGCCAAAGGTGCTTGCACCTGCCTACAAGGGTTAGTGCCAAAGGTGCTTTCACCTACCTACAAGTCCCAGTGTCAAAGGTGCCAACACCGACCTGCAAGGCTCAGTGCCAAAGGTGCTGGCACCTGCCTGCAAGGCTCAGTGTCAAAGGTGCTGGCACCTGCCTACAAGGGTCAGTGCCAAAGGTGCAGGTACCTGCCTACAAGGGTCAATGCAAAAGGTGCTGGCACCTACCTGCAATGCTCAGTACCAAAGTTGCTGGCACCTGCCTACAAGGGTCAGTGCCAAAGGTGCTGGCACCTGCCTACAAGGGTCAGTGCAAAAGGTGCTGGCACCTACCTGCAATGCTCAGTACCAAAGTTGCTGGCACCTGCCTACAAGGGTCAGTGCCAAAGGTGCAGGTACCTGCCTACAAGGGTCAGTGCAAAAGGTGCTGGCACCTGCCTACAAGGGTCAGTGCCAAAGTTGCTGGCACCTGCCTACAAGGGTCAGTGCCAAAGTTGCTGGCACCTGCCTACAAGGGTCAATGCAAAAGGTGCTGGCACCTACCTGCATTGCTCAGTACCAAAGTTGCTGGCACCTGCCTACAAGGGTCAGTGCCAAAGGTGCTGGCACCTGCCTACAAGTATGATTGACAATAGATCCTGCCTTGCCTGGCAGTGGAAACTAGCAATAAATTCTGACTTTCCTGAATTTAATACAGATCATTTTATTTAAAAATTAAGACATTAATCTCTCGCCTTATACAAGTTAACGTCACACAGAACGTAGAGGATTCAAACTTATCTGAAGACAGTTGTAGGACTTCCAGGGGAGTGTTCTAAGCGCTACTTATAGTGTGGTTTTTCTGAAGGCTAGGAAGGCTAGCCTGGGCCACCACTGTGACCACACTTTCTGGATCGTATTGACTGATCTCCTACCAACATTTTGGTGTCGAGTTGAAGTGAGATCACTGGGACAGAGGAACATTCAGATCACTGGAAAGAACAGAAAAACACAGGGATCATTGAAACAACAGTAGAACACAAGGATCACTGGAACAACAACAGAATAACAGAGATATCAACAGACAACGGCAAACAGTGTCTAAAAAGAGAAACTTCAGAAAAAAGAAAGACGATATCATGTCTAGCAAGAAGCAGCGATAAAGAAGAAAGATACAGGAGAATGTCTGGAGAGGAACTTCTCCCGTCATCCTTAGTATACAAAGCAAAAATGGAAGCCGAAGAGGAGAACAGACAGAACAAAAGAGGAGAACATAATCCGGCTACGAGGTTAACCGAGCACTGGTTATGGGATGGGAGGGAGGGATGGGATAGATGCGGATGGGAGGGAGGGATGGGATAGATGCGGATGGGAGGGAGGGATGGGATAGATGCGGATGGGGTTAGTGTGTGGGGAATCATTGACCCTCATTACATACCCATGTCTGCACCAGCACCACCACCAACATCACCACCAGCACCACCACCAGCACCACCACCAGCACCACCAGCACCACCAGCACCACCAGCACATGCAGCTGACTGCTAAGAAACATTCACATCTCTGGATACCCCTGGCAGGGTGAGACGCAGGGGCTTGTTTCTAACAATCCATGTTGCCCCTGTCCACTTCGAGGTAAAAATAGGTACCTGAGTATTAGCCCATTGTTGTGGGTCACAACCAGTGGGTAAAATATGCTAGAAACGTATAGTAGCTTTCATATATCATAGCTTATGTGGGAGATATTCCAGGTCTCTCTAAGAAACTCCAGTACCTGATGGAATGTCATATCCTGCTCCAAGTTGAGGGACTGCCCACCTTAGAACTACGTCTTCGAGAGTAATGGACCGATTTCCTCTGTACCCGAGTGAAGTAGCCTACTGTATAGGCTGAGGGGCAGTCTGTATAGGCTGAGGGGCCGTCTGTATAGGCTGAGGGGCCGTCTGCATAGGCTGAGGGGCCGTCTGTATAGGCTGAGGGGCCGTCTGTATAGGCTGAGGGGCCGTCTGTATAGGCTGAGGGGCCGTCTGTATAGGCTGAGGGGCCGTCTGCATAAAGATACAAAAATAAGTTGAAAAAATGGAAAAGTCGTACAAAATGTGTGAGATGTACGTAATATGTTAAGCCTAAGAATTTACAGATGTTACATAATTGAGCGAAGGTCCATTGACACATAGAGAAGGACGAATACAGTAAATAAATCTGGGCTCACACACAGGGGCTGTGACCCGACCCCTGCAACCACATAGAGGTGAGCACACACACACACATCATCATGGGACACTCTGAAGTGTATCACTTATTCAGAAGTAATTACTGCAGTAATAATGTTGAACAAGCTGCAAGATGAATCCTGGAGACGGGGATAAGATTAAGCTGAGATGATTATCCCAGCTTAGTGGTCTACCTGGACAGGTGACACTGACCCTCAGGACAAGGTGGTCCAACTGGACAGGTGACACTGACCCTCAAGACAAGGTGGTCCAACTGGACAGGTGACACTGACCCTCAGGACAAGGTGGTCCAACTGGACAGGTGACACTGACCCTCAAGACAAGGTGGTCCAACTGGACAGGTGACACTGACCTTCAAGACAAGGTGGTCCAACTGGACAGGTGACACTGACCTTCAAGACAAGGTGGTCCAACTGGACAGGTGACACTGACCTTCAAGACAAGGTGGTCCAACTGGACAGGTGACACTGACCTTCAAGACAAGGTGGTCCAACTGGACAGGTGACACTGACCTTCAAGACAAGGTGGTCCAACTGGACAGGTGACACTGACCTTCAAGACAAGGTGGTCCAACTGGACAGGTGACACTGACCTTCAAGACAAGGTGGTCCAACTGGACAGGTGACACTGACCTTCAAGACAAGGTGGTCCAACTGGACAGGTGACACTGACCTTCAAGACAAGGTGGTCCAACTGGACAGGTGACACTGACCTTCAAGACAAGGTGGTCCAACTGGACAGGTGACACTGACCCTCAAGACAAGGTGGTCCAACTGGACAGGTGACACTGACCCTCAAGACAAGGTGGTCCAACTGGACAGGTGACACTGACCTTCAAGACAAGGTGGTCCAACTGGACAGGTGACACTGACCTTCAAGACAAGGTGGTCCAACTGGACAGGTGACACTGACCTTCAAGACAAGGTGGTCCAACTGGACAGGTGACACTGACCTTCAAGACAAGGTGGTCCAACTGGACAGGTGACACTGACCTTCAAGACAAGGTGGTCCAACTGGACAGGTGACACTGACCTTCAAGACAGGGTGGTCCAACTGGACAGGTGACACTGACCGGTCCAACTGGACAGGTGACACTGACCTTCAAGACAGGGTGGTCCAACTGGACAGGTGACACTGACCTTCAAGACAGGGTGGTCCAACTGGACAGGTGACACTGACCTTCAAGACAAGGTGGTCCAACTGGACAGGGTGACACTGACCTTCAAGACAAGGTGGTCCAACTGGACAGGTGACACTGACCTTCAAGACAAGGTGGTCCAACTGGACAGGTGACACTGACCTTCAAGACAGGGTGGTCCAACTGGACAGGTGACACTGACCTTCAAGACAGGGTGGTCCAACTGGACAGGGTGACACTGACCTTCAAGACAGGGGTGGTCCAACTGGACAGGTGACACTGACCTTCAAGACAGGGTGGTCCAACTGGACAGGTGACACTGACCTTCAAGACAAGGTGGTCCAACTGGACAGGTGACACTGACCTTCAAGACAAGGTGGTCCAACTGGACAGGTGACACTGACCTTCAAGACAAGGTGGTCCAACTGGACAGGTGACACTGACCTTCAAGACAGGGTGGTCCAACTGGACAGGTGACACTGACCTTCAAGACAGGGTGGTCCAACTGGACAGGTGACACTGACCTTCAAGACAAGGTGGTCCAACTGGACAGGTGACACTGACCTTCAAGACAAGGTGGTCCAACTGGACAGGTGACACTGACCTTCAAGACAGGGTGGTCCAACTGGACAGGTGACACTGACCTTCAAGACAGGGTGGTCCAAGCTGGGACAGGTGACACTGACCTTCAAGACAAGGTGGTCCAACTGGACAGGGTGACACTGACCTTCAAGACAGGGTGGTCCAACTGGACAGGTGACACTGACCTTCAAGACAAGGTGGTCCAACTGGACAGGTGACACTGACCTTCAAGACAAGGTGGTCCAACTGGACAGGTGACACTGACCTTCAAGACAAGGTGGTCAACTGGACAGGTGACACTGACCTTCAAGACAAGGTGGTCCAAGCTGGACAGGTGACACTGACCTTCAAGACAAGGTGGTCCAACTGGACAGGTGACACTGACCTTCAAGACAAGGTGGTCCAACTGGACAGGTGACACTGACCTTCAAGACAGGGGTGGTCCAACTGGACAGGGTGACACTGACCTTCAAGACAAGGTGGTCCAACTGGACAGGTGACACTGACCTTCAAGACAAGGTGGTCCAACTGGACAGGTGACACTGACCTTCAAGACAGGGGTGGTCCAACTGGACAGGTGACACTGAACCTTCAAGACAAGGTGGTCCAACTGGACAGGTGACACTGACCTTCAAGACAAGGTGGTCCAACTGGACAGGTGACACTGACCTTCAAGACAGGGTGGTCCAACTGGACAGGTGACACTGACCTTCAAGACAGGGTGGTCCAACTGGACAGGTGACACTGACCTTCAAGACAGGGTGGTCCAACTGGACAGGTGACACTGACCTTCAAGACAGGGTGGTCCAACTGGACAGGTGACACTGACACCTTCAAGACAAGGTGGTCCAACTGGACAGGTGACACTGACCTTCAAGACAAGGTGGTCCAACTGGACAGGTGACACTGACCTTCAAGACAGGGTGGTCCAACTGGACAGGTGACACTGACCTTCAAGACAGGGTGGTCAAACTGGACAGGTGACACTGACCATCAAGACAAGGTGGTCCAACTGGACAGGTGACACTGACCTTCAAGACAAGGTGGTCCAACTGGACAGGGTGACACTGACCTTCAAGACAAGGTGGTCCAACTGGACAGGTGACACTGACCTTCAAGACAGGGTGGTCCAACTGGACAGGTGACACTGACCTTCAAGACAAGGTGGTCCAACTGGACAGGTGACACTGACCTTCAAGACAGGGTGGTCCAACTGGACAGGTGACACTGACCTTCAAGACAAAGTGGTCCAACTGGACAGGTGACACTGACCTTCAAGACAGGGTGGTCCAACTGGACAGGTGACACTACCTTCAAGACAAGGTGGTCCAACTGGACAGGTGACACTGACCTTCAAGACAGGGTGGTCCAACTGGACAGGTGACACTGACCTTCAAGACAAGGTGGTCCAACTGGACAGGTGACACTGACCTTCAAGACAGGGGTGGTCCAACTGGACAGGTGACACTGACCTTCAAGACAAGGTGGTCCAACTGGACAGGTGACATTGACCTTCAAGACAGGGTGGTCCAACTGGACAGGTGACACTGACCTTCAAGACAGGGTGGTCCAACTGGACAGGTGACACTGACCTTCAAGACAAGGTGGTCCAACTGGACAGGTGACACTGACCTTCAAGACAGGGTGGTCCAACTGGACAGGTGACACTGACCTTCAAGACAAGGTGGTCCAACTGGACAGGTGACACTGACCTTCAAGACAGGGTGGTCCAACTGGACAGGTGACACTGACCTTCAAGACAAGGTGGTCCAACTGGACAGGTGACACTGACCTTCAAGACAAGGTGGTCCAACTGGACAGGTGACACTGACCTTCAAGACAGGGTGGTCCAACTGGACAGGTGACACTGACCTTCAAGACAGGGTGGTCCAACTGGACAGGTGACACTGACCTTCAAGACAGGGTGGTCCAACTGGACAGGTGACACTGACCTTCAAGACAAGGTGGTCCAACTGGACAGGTGACACTGACCTTCAAGACAAGGTGGTCCAACTGGACAGGTGACACTGACCTTCAAGACAAGGTGGTCCAACTGGACAGGTGACACTGACCTTCCTTCAAGACAAGGTGGTCCAACTGGACAGGAAGACACTGACCTTCAAGACAAGGTGGTCCAACTGGACAGGGTGACACTGACCTTCAAGACAAGGTGGTCCAACTGGACAGGTGACACTGACCTTCAAGACAGGGTGGTCCAACTGGACAGGTGACACTGACCTTCAAGACAAGGTGGTCCAACTGGACAGGTGACACTGACCTTCAAGACAAGGTGGTCCAACTGGACAGGTGACACTGACCTTCAAGACAAGGTGGTCCAACTGGACAGGTGACACTGACCTTCAAGACAGGGTGGTCCAACTGGACAGGTGACACTGACCTTCAAGACAAGGTGGTCCAACTGGACAGGGTGACACTGACCTTCAAGACAAGGTGGTCCAACTGGACAGGTGACACTGACCTTCAAGACAGGGTGGTCCAACTGGACAGGTGACACTGACCTTCAAGACAGGGTGGTCCAACTGGACAGGTGCCACTGACCTTCAAGACAAGGTGGTCCAACTGGACAGGTGACACTGACCTTCAAGACAGGGTGGTCCAACTGGACAGGTGACACTGACCTTCAAGACAAGGAGGTCCAACTGGACAGGTGACACTGACCTTCAAGACAAGGTGGTCCAACTGGACAGGTGACACTGACCTTCAAGACAAGGTGGTCCAACTGGACAGGTGACACTGACCTTCAAGACAGGGTGGTCCAACTGGACAGGTGACACTGACCTTCAAGACAAGGTGGTCCAACTGGACAGGTGACACTGACCTTCAAGACAAGGTGGTCCAACTGGACAGGTGACACTGACCTTCAAGACAAGGTGGTCCAACTGGACAGGTGACACTGACCTTCAAGACAGGGTGGTCCAACTGGACAGGTGACACTGACCTTCAAGACAAGGTGGTCCAACTGGACAGGTGACACTGACCTTCAAGACAAGGTGGTCCAACTGGACAGGTGACACTGACCTTCAAGACAGGGTGGTCCAACTGGACAGGTGACACTGACCTTCAAGACAAGGAGGTCCAACTGGACAGGTGACACTGACCTTCAAGACAGGGGTGGTCCAACTGGACAGGTGACACTGACCTTCAAGACAGGGTGGTCCAACTGGACAGGTGACACTGACCTTCAAGACAAGGTGGTCCAACTGGACAGGTGACACTGACCTTCAAGACAGGGTGGTCCAACTGGACAGGTGACACTGACCTTCAAGACAGGGTGGTCCAACTGGACAGGTGACACTGACCTTCAAGACAAGGTGGTCCAACTGGACAGGTGACACTGACCTTCAAGACAAGGGTGGTCCAACTGGACAGGTGACACTGACCTTCAAGACAGGGTGGTCCAACTGGACAGGTGACACTGACCTTCAAGACAAGGTGGTCCAACTGGACAGGTGACACTGACCTTCAAGACAAGGTGGTCCAACTGGACAGGTGACACTGACCTTCAAGACAGGGTGGTCCAACTGGACAGGTGACACTGACCTTCAAGACAGGGTGGTCCAACTGGACAGGTGACACTGACCTTCAAGACAAGGTGGTCCAACTGGACAGGTGACACTGACCTTCAAGACAGGGTGGTCCAACTGGACAGGTGACACTGACCTTCAAGACAGGGTGGTCCAACTGGACAGGTGACACTGACCTTCAAGACAAGGTGGTCCAACTGGACAGGTGACACTGACCTTCAAGACAAGGTGGTCCAACTGGACAGGTGACACTGACCTTCAAGACAAGGTGGTCCAACTGGACAGGTGACACTGACCTTCAAGACAAGGTGGTCCAACTGGACAGGTGACACTGACCTTCAAGACAAGGTGGTCCAACTGGACAGGTGACACTGACCTTCAAGACAGGGTGGTCCAACTGGACAGGTGACACTGACCTTCAAGACAGGGTGGTCCAACTGGACAGGTGACACTGACCTTCAAGACAAGGTGGTCCAACTGGACAGGTGACACTGACCTTCAAGACAGGGTGGTCCAACTGG
>NC_091323.1:33234361-33304361 GCF_038502225.1 Cherax quadricarinatus | reverse complement strand
GAGTGGAGTACAAGTGAGAGTGATCCACTACCACTGAGTGGAGTACAAGTGAAAGTGATCCACTATCACTGAGTACAAGTGTTACGGGAAAGATGTATTCTCAAGAGCCTTTGTCAACATATTAAACTTAAAATAACGTAAACAAGGGATATGACAGTCTCTGAAAATCTTCGCTTGTACTCTGCTAGCTGGTCCCTAAATTATTTTTAAGGAATAAAGCCACAGTACTGTATCTGGAACAAGAAACAGTACCATAATTGGAACAAACCACACTTCCATTGATGGAATAATTCACACAATACCATCCAGGGTATTATGAATTGTTCCAGCTTGGGTATTGCGACTTTTCCAGAGAGCATTTCAAACCCTGTTTACATTTTTCTAAGTTTAACATATTGAAAAATGTTCTTCAGAATTCAACCGATCTGATCTGATCTAATCTGATATTGAATATGATCTGATTTATTTCTAAATAGCGCTGTATTCAACCTCTATATTCTGTGATGGTCTTCTTCGCGTAAGTCTCACTGCTTTTAATAACCTTCCGTCTATCCCATATCTATGCTACATCCGTCAGGTTGCTCTCCTATCCACCCAATCCTGTGCCTTTGTGTATCAGTGGTCCTCATAAGTGGTCCCAGCAGTGATCCACAGTAGTGGTCCCCAGGAGTGGTCCTCAGAAGTGGTCCAAAGGAGTGGTCCCAGTAGTGATCCACAGTAGTGGTCCCCAAGAGTGGTCCTCTGAAGTGGTCCACAGGAGTGGTCCCAGGAGTGGTTCTCTGGCAAGCCAGACCCTACTGAAGCATTTCCGTCCAAAACCATCCCGTGTGTGAAACCACAAACAGGTTTTACAAACCGTTTTCGTACCTCCTACACCCATGTATACCGTACACCATGAAAACACTATTGCTGATGATAGTGACAATGATAATGACAACGAGACAATCACAATTTCAAAATAAAAATAAACAAACATTACACTAAAAAGACTTGGTACCCAAACAAAAAAACAAATAAAAAATACCCAAGTTTGTACCCACGTTAATGATATTATCTGGGTACGCCCAAGAGTACTCTGCCGTCTATAGAGTACAATTTGAAAATCCAAATGTGGAAGGCAGAAAGTAGAGAGACAAGACAAAAAGATGTTGCATGTATCTCATTTGCATGTACATAGGACTGTCGACATGACTGAGTGTCAAGGTCTCACTGAAGGGAATGTTGGCAGGGAAGATCTGTGCAGTTTTGGAATTTCTTTCGTCCTTCTGTTACTACTGTTGCAGATGCTGTTACAGGTGCTGTTGCAGGTGCTGTTGCAGATGCTGTTCTGTTGCTGCTGCTGGTTTAGCAATTGCTGTTGTTGGAGCTGGTACTGTTGCTCTACTGCTGCTGTTGCTGCTACTACTGCTACTGCCACTACTGCTACTGATCTTATATATAATCTGACTGACGGGTTTAGTGCTTTATATGAATTTAACCACAATAAAGAAGAATCTATGGATTTATTTTCTTAAAAAATATAAAAAATTGACTTTCGTTTTTCTTTCCAAAACATATACTCCCATTACTTGAATATGTCAGATCCCGGGGAATATAGAAGTGAAGCACCTGACACATGACAAGGTATCCGTCGAGGAAGTTGCTGCTGGGGTTAGAGCACATCAAAGTGGCACTTCCACTATCACGATTCTCCTTCAGTTCCTCCATCAGGATTTTTCATTACTTCCTCTATCATGATTCTTCAGTACTTCCTCAAACAAGGAGGGGAGGAACGTGCTGGAGACGAGTTGCAGAAACTTGAAGAAAGCGGCTGGAACTCCTGCCGTTACAAGGACTGCGAGGATGAGTTCAGCCGCCTGACATGAGTCCCCGCGTCCGTTGCACCTTGTGATGGCAAGCGGGGGAATGCTGGCGGTCATTGTCTGTCCGCTAGAGTTTTTGAAGGAGAATGTTGCCCCGTTTATACTCGCCTGCTGTACACTAGAGCTCTTGAAGGAGAATGTCGCACTGTTTACACTGGTCTTCTGTACGCTAGAGCTCTTGAAGGAGAATGTCGCACTGTTTACACTGGTCTTCTGTACGCTAGAGCTCTTGAAGGAGAATGTTGCACTGTTTACACTGGTCTTCTGTACGCTAGAGCTCTTGAAGGAGAATGTTGCACTGTTTACACTCGCCTTCTGTACACTAAAGGTCTTGAAGGAGAATGTTGCACTGTTTACACTCGCCTTCTGTACACTAGAGCTCTTGAAGGAGAATGTTGCACTGTTTACACTGGCCTTCTGTACGCTAGAGCTCTTGAAGGAGAATGTTGCACTGTTTACACTGGCCTTCTGTACGCTAGAGCTCTTGAAGGAGAATGTTGCACTGTTTACACTGGCCTTCTGTACGCTAGAGCTCTTGAAGGAGAATGTCGCACTGTTTACACTGGTCTACTGTACGCTAGAGCTCTTGAAGGAGAATGTCGCACTGTTTACACTGACCTTCTGTACGCTAGAGCTCTTGAAGGAGAATGTTGCACTGTTTACACTGGCCTTCTGTACGCTAGAGCTCTTGAAGGAGAATGTCGCACTGTTTACACTGGTCTTCCGTACGCTAGAGCTCTTGAAGGAGAATGTTGCACTGTTTACACTGGCCTTCTGTACGCTAGAGCTCTTGAAGGAGAATGTTGCACTGTTTACACTGACCTTCTGTACGCTAGAGCTCTTCAAGGAGAATGTTGCACTGTTTACACTGACCTTCTGTACGCTAGAGCTCTTGAAGGAGAATGTTGCACTGTTTACACTCGCCTTCTGTTCGCTAGAGCTCTTGAAGGAGAATGTTGCACTGTTTACCCTGGCCTTCTGTACGCTAGAGCTCTTGAAGGAGAATGTCGCACTGTTTACACTCGCCTTCTGTACGCTAGAGCTCTTGAAGGAGAATGTCGCACTGTTTACACTCGCCTTCTGTACGCTAGAGCTCTTGAAGGAGAATGTTGCACTGTTTACACTGACCTTCCGTACGCTAGAGCTCTTGAAGGAGAATGTTGCACTGTTTACCCTGGCCTTCTGTGCGCTAGAGCTCTTGAAGGAGAATGTCGCACTGTTTACACTCGCCTTCTGTACGCTAGAGCTCTTGAAGGAGAATGTTGCACTGTTTACACTGACCTTCTGTACGCTAGAGCTCTTGAAGGAGAATGTTGCACTGTTTACCCTGGCCTTCTGTACGCTAGAGCTCTTGAAGGAGAATGTCGCACTGTTTACACTCGCCTTCTGTGCGCTAGAGCTCTTGAAGGAGAATGTTGCACTGTTTACACTGGCCTTCTGTACGCTAGAGCTCTTGAAGGAGAATGTTGCACTGTTTACACTGGCCTTCTGTACGCTAGAGCTCTTGAAGGAGAATGTCGCACTGTTTACACTCGCCTTCTGTACGCTAGAGCTCTTGAAGGAGAATGTTGCACTGTTTACACTGGTCTACTGTACGCTAGAGCTCTTGAAGGAGAATGTTGCACTGTTTACACTGGCCTTCTGTACGCTAGAGCTCTTGAAGGAGAATGTTGCACTGTTTACACTGGCCTTCTGTACGCTAGAGCTCTTGAAGGAGAATGTTGCACTGTTTACACTGACCTTCTGTACGCTAGAGCTCTTGAAGGAGAATGTCGCACTGTTTACACTTGTCTTCTGTACGCTAGAGCTCTTGAAGGAGAATGTTGCACTGTTTACACTGGCCTTCTGTACGCTAGAGCTCTTGAAGGAGAATGTTGCACTGTTTACACTGGTCTACTGTACGCTAGAGCTCTTGAAGGAGAATGTTGCACTGTTTACACTGGCCTTCTGTACGCTAGAGCTCTTGAAGGAGAATGTTGCACTGTTTACACTGGCCTTCTGTACGCTAGAGCTCTTGAAGGAGAATGTTGCACTGTTTACACTGACCTTCTGTACGCTAGAGCTCTTGAAGGAGAATGTCGCACTGTTTACACTGGTCTACTGTATGCTAGAGCTCTTGAAGGAGAATGTCGCACTGTTTACACTGGTCTACTGTACGCTAGAGCTCTTGAAGGAGAATGTTGCACTGTTTACACTGGCCTTCTGTACGCTAGAGCTCTTGAAGGAGAATGTTGCACTGTTTACACTGGTCTTCTGTACGCTAGAGCTCTTGAAGGAGAATGTCGCAATGTTTACACTGGCCTTCTGTACGCTAGAGCTCTTGAAGGAGAATGTCTCACTGTTTACACTGACCTTCTGTACGCTAGAGCTCTTGAAGGAGAATGTTGCACTGTTTACACTGGCCTTCTGTACGCTAGAGCTCTTGAAGGAGAATGTTGCACTGTTTACACTGGCCTTCTGTACGCTAGAGCTCTTGAAGGAGAATGTTGCACTGTTTACACTGACCTTCTGTACGCTAGAGCTCTTGAAGGAGAATGTCGCACTGTTTACACTGGTCTACTGTATGCTAGAGCTCTTGAAGGAGAATGTCGCACTGTTTACACTGGTCTACTGTACGCTAGAGCTCTTGAAGGAGAATGTTGCACTGTTTACACTGGCCTTCTGTACGCTAGAGCTCTTGAAGGAGAATGTTGCACTGTTTACACTGGTCTTCTGTACGCTAGAGCTCTTGAAGGAGAATGTCGCAATGTTTACACTGGCCTTCTGTACGCTAGAGCTCTTGAAGGAGAATGTCTCACTGTTTACACTGACCTTCTGTACGCTAGAGCTCTTGAAGGAGAATGTTGCACTGTTTACCCTGGCCTTCTGTACGCTAGAGCTCTTGAAGGAGAATGTCGCACTGTTTACACTGGCCTTCTGTACGCTAGAGCTCTTGAAGGAGAATGTCGCACTGTTTACACTCGCCTTCTGTACGCTAGAGCTCTTGAAGGAGAATGTTGCACTGTTTACACTGGCCTTCTGTACGCTAGAGCTCTTGAAGGAGAATGTCGCACTGTTTACACTGGCCTTCTGTACGCTAGAGCTCTTGAAGGAGAATGTCGCACTGTTTACACTTGTCTTCTGTACGCTAGAGCTCTTGAAGGAGAATGTTGCACTGTTTACACTGGCCTTCTGTACGCTAGAGCTCTTGAAGGAGAATGTCGCACTGTTTACACTGGCCTTCTGTACGCTAGAGCTCTTGAAGGAGAATGTTGCACTATTTACACTGACCTTCTGTACGCTAGAGCTCTTGAAGGAGAATGTTGCACTATTTACACTCGCCTCACTCAGCCTTCAGTGCGTTATCAACTAGAAGTCTTTGCTGAGGATAAGGCTGATTAAGTGTTCAAAATTTAGTCAGCGAAGTAAAGCATGATTTTGTCTAGTATTTTAGTTTTTAGTGAAGTTGAAATAGTGAAAAATGAAGAAAATATGTAATTCAAAGACTAATCTTGCGTTCCACCAGTAACAGTAGCAGCAGCAGTAGCAACAGTAACAGCAGCAGCAGCAGCAGCAGCAGCAGTAGCAACAGTAACAGCAGCAGCAGCAGCAGCAGCAGTAGCAACAGTAACAGCAGCAGCAGCAGCAGCAGTAGCAACAGTAACAGCAGCAGCAGCAGCAGCAGTAGCAACAGTAACAGCAGCAGCAGCAGTAGCAACAGTAACAGTAGCAGCAGCAGCAGCACAAGCAACAGTAACAGTAGCAGCAGCACAAGCAACAGTAACAGTAGCAGCAGCACAAGCAACAGTAACAGTAGCAGCAGCACAAGCAACAGTAACAGTAGCAGCAGCACAAGCAACAGTAACAGTAGCAGCAGCACAAGCAGCAGTAACAGCAGCAGCAGCACAAGCAGCAGTAACAGCAGCAGCAGCACAAGCAGCAGTAACAGCAGCAGCAGCACAAGCAGCAGTAACAGCAGCAGCAGCACAAGCAGCAGTAACAGCAGCAGCAGCACAAGCAGCAGTAACAGCAGCAGCAGCACAAGCAGCAGTAACAGCAGCAGCAGCACAAGCAACAGTAACAGTAGCAGCAGCACAAGCAACAGTAACAGTAGCAGCAGCACAAGCAACAGTAACAGTAGCAGCAGCACAAGCAACAGTAACAGTAGCAGCAGCACAAGCAACAGTAACAGTAGCAGCAGCACAAGCAACAGTAACAGTAGCAGCAGCACAAGCAACAGTAACAGTAGCAGCAGCACAAGCAACAGTAACAGTAGCAGCAGCACAAGCAACAGTAACAGGAGCAACAGCACAAGCAACAGTAACAGTAGCAGCAGCACAAGCAACAGTAACAGTAGCAGCAGCACAAGCAACAGTAACAGTAGCAGCAGCACAAGCAACAGTAACAGTAGCAGCAGCACAAGCAACAGTAACAGGATCAACAGCACAAGCAACAGTAACAGTAGCAGCAAAGTACGCTGTTGCTAACTTACAGCATGCATTGCTACGCTGAGCAGCAACAGCGAGCCTTAGCACGCTACAGCATGTTAACATGCGAAGCATCACAGCAGCAAATGTTGCTGTTGCCAACAAGCAGCAGCAACAGCGTTGCTGCCATGCCAGCAGCTTAACAGCAAGTTGCTGCTTGGATTCGCTTCGCCAGCAACAGCAGCAGCTAGCAACGCTGTTAACGCAGCAAGTTGCTGCTTGCCTTACCGCCAGCAGCAATGTTGCTTGTTGCCACCGCTGCAGCAACCGCTGTTGCTGCTACCGCTGTTAAGCAACAGCAAGCAGCTGCTTAACGCTGCAGCAACAGTTGCTAAGTTGCCAATGCGTTGCGCTAACGCTTGCTTGGCTTACAGCAAGCAGCACAGCTTGTTATAACCGCTACCGCTTACAGCAGCTACACCGCTGTTAAGCTTACCAGCTGTTGTTATGCACAACAGCTGCAGTTACCGCCAGCAGCACGCGTTGTTGCTACCGCCACAATGTTGCAAGCTGCCACGCTGCAGCAACAGCGTTGCGCACAAGCAGTTAGCAACAGCTTGTTGCTTGGCACGCTGTTATGTTCAAATTGTTGTTAAGCGCACCAAGCAGCAGCAACAGCTTGTTGCTGCACCGCTGCAGCAACAGCGCAGAGCACGGGCTGCGCAAATTGTTGTTGCTACCGCTCGTTGGGCAACAAATTGCTGTTGTTACGCTGAGCAGCAACAGCAAAGTTACGCAACTGCTGTTGGGCAACAGCAAGTTGCGTTGCCACGCTCAAGCAGCAACAGCGTTGCTGCTACCGCTGTTAAGCAAATTGTTGTTAAGGTTACGCCTACAAAGAAAGCAGCGCAGCGTTACCGCTGTTAACAAGCTTGCAGCTTGTTAGCCAAGCAGCAATGTTGCTATTCGCTTAGCTTCAACAGCATGTTGCCACGCCACGCCAGCAAATAAGTTGCTGCTTGTTACCAACCGCAGCGCAACTTATTGCAGCAGCACGCTACAGCAACAGCAATTGCTGTTAATCCGCCAGCAGTTGCAAATTGTTGCTGCTGTTAACGCTAGGCAGTAACAGCTGCTTGCTAGTTGTTAATAAACGAGCGTTAGCTGCTACCGCCTAAGCGCAACAGTTGTTACTGCTACCGCTGAGCAGCAACAGCAAGCAGAAGCAGCACGCTGTTATGCAGCAGTTGCGCACAACGCTAGCAGCAACATAAGCTTGCTTGGCACGCAGCGAACAAGCGTTGCGCACCAGCCAGCAGCAAGCAGCGCTTGTTACATTCAAGCAGCAGTAAATGCGCCGTTAAGCAAACCAGTTGCAGCTAGCACCGCTGCTTAAGGTAACAGTTGTTGTTAAGCCACGCCAGCAGCAAATTAGCTAAGCAGCAGCTACAAGCAGCAGTAACAGCAGCAGCAGCTTACCGCTGTTGCAACAGCAGCTGCTTAGCACAAGCATTGCACGGTAATGTTGTTCAATGTTGCTGCATGTTAACGCTTGACAGCACGCTTGCTGCGCCAAGGCAGCAGCAGCAGCAGCAAGAAGCCAGCAGCAAGCAGTGCCGCTGTTGTTCCACCAAGCCAACAGCAACAGGCAGCACGCCACAGCAACAAGCAAGTTAACGTTGTTCTTGTTAACCGCTTACAGCAATGTTAGAGCAGCAGGCATGTTGTTAAGCAATTGCTTGCTGTTGTTGTTAAGCAGCAACATTGCTGCTGCTGTTATTATAACTTGTTAAGCGTTGCTGTTAATTGCAAGCTGTTGCTACTACAACAGCAACAGCAGCGCGTTACCGCCAAACAGCAACTGCAGCTTGTTGCTTAACCGACAACAGTTAATTGAATGTTGAGCAGCAGCTAACGTTAGCAGCAAGCAATGCTCCGTTGCTGCTAACGCAATTCAGCTTGCTGCAAGCAAGCTGCTGCTGTTGTTGCAAATGCTGCTGCTGCTTAAGCAGCAACAGTTGCGTTGCTACAACCAGCTTGCAAAACAGCAGCAGCAGTAACAGCAGCACAAGCAGCAGTAACAGCAGCAGCAGCACAAGCAGCAGCAGCAGCAGCAACATGATAATAACAAGACTGAAGAATCTGAGAAACAAGTATCTGGGAG
Organism: Cherax quadricarinatus; assembly: GCF_038502225.1. Lineage (NCBI taxonomy): Eukaryota > Metazoa > Arthropoda > Malacostraca > Decapoda > Parastacidae > Cherax > Cherax quadricarinatus. The sequence goes on along the minus strand of NC_091323.1, from coordinate 33,295,929 downwards.
ACCATATCTTTTTTCACCATTTTAAATTTTTTAATAAATTTTCAATACAGCTTGAAGCCCAGCTTGACTCCAGGTAACTCAGGAAGCTTGACCCACCAGCTTGACTCCAGGTAACTCTGGAAGCTTGACCCACCAGCTTGACTCCAGGTAACTCTGGAAGCTTGACCCACCAGCTTGACTCTAGGTAACTCTGGAAGCTTGACCCACCAGCTTGACTCCAGGTAACTCAGGAAGCTTGACCCACCAGCTTGACTCCAGGTAACTCAGGAAGCTTGACCCACCAGCTTGACTCCAGGTAACTCAGGAAGCTTGACCCACCAGCTTGACTCCAGGTAACTCAGGAAGCTTGACCCACCAGCTTGACTCCACGTAACTCTGGAAGCTTGACCCACCAGCTTGACTCTAGGTAACTCTGGAAGCTTGACCCACCAGCTTGACTCTAGGTAACTCTGGAAGCTTGACCCACCAGCTTGACTCTAGGTAACTCTGGAAGCTTGACCCACCAGCTTGACTATAGGTAACTCTGGAAGCTTGACCCACCAGCTTGACTCCAGGTAACCCTGGAAGCTTGACCCACCAGCTTGACTCTAGGTAACTCTGGAAGCTTGACCCACCAGCTTGACTCTAGGTAACTCTGGAAGCTTGACCCACCAGCCTGACTCCAGGTAATTCTGGAAGCTTGTCCCACCAGCCTGAATCCAGGTAACTCTGGAAGCTTGACCCACCAGTTTGACTCCAGGTAACTCTGGAAGCTTGACCCACCAGCTTGACTCTAGGTAACTCTGGAAGCTTGACCCACCAGCTTGACTCTAGGTAACTCTGGAAGCTTGACACACCAGCTTGACTCTAGGTAACTCTGGAAGCTTGACCCACCAGCTTGACTCTAGGTAACTCTGGAAGCTTGACCCACCAGCTTGACTCTAGGTAACTCTGGAAGCTTGACCCACCAGCTTGACTCTAGGAAACTCTGGAAGCTTGACCCACCAGCTTGACTCTAGGTAACTCTGGAAGCTTGACCCACCAGCTTGACTGTAGGTCTCAGTGTTGAAGATGTGTCTCAGTGTTGAAGATGTGTCTCAGTGTTGAAGATGTGTCTCAGTGTTGAAGATGTGTCTCAGTGCTGAAGATGTGTCTCAGTGTTGAACATGTGTCTCAGTGTTGAAGATGTGTCTCAGTGTTGAACATGTGTCTCAGTGTTGAAGATGTGTCTCAGTGTTGAAGATGTGTCTCAGTGCTGAAGATGTGTCTCAGTGTTGAACATGTGTCTCAGTGTTGAAGATGTGTCTCAGTGTTGAACATGTGTCTCAGTGTTGAAGATGTGTCTCAGTGTTGAACATGTGTCTCAGTGTTGAAGATGTGTCTCAGTGTTGAAGATGTGTCTCAGTGTTGAAGATGTGTCTCAGTGTTGAAGATGTGTCTCAGTGCTGAAGATGTGTCTCAGTGTTGAACATGTGTCTCAGTGCTGAAGATGTGTCTCAGTGTTGAACATGTGTCTCAGTGTTGAACATGTGTCTCAGTGTTGAACATGTGTCTCAGTGTTGAACATGTGTCTCAGTGTTGAACATGTGTCTCAGTGTTGAACATGTGTCTCAGTGTTGAACATGTGTCTCAGTGTTGAACATGTGTCTCAGTGTTGAACATGTGTCTCAGTGTTGAACATGTGTCTCAGTGTTGAACATGTGTCTCAGTGTTGAACATGTGTCTCAGTGTTGAACATGTGTCTCAGTGTTGAACATGTGTCTCAGTGTTGAACATGTGTCTCAGTGTTGAACATGTGTCTCAGTGTTGAACATGTGTCTCAGTGTTGAACATGTGTCTCAGTGTTGAACATGTGTCTCAGTGTTGAACATGTGTCTCAGTGTTGAACATGTGTCTCAGTGTTGAACATGTGTCTCAGTGTTGAACATGTGTCTCAGTGTTGAACATGTGTCTCAGTGTTGAACATGTGTCTCAGTGTTGAACATGTGTCTCAGTGTTGAACATGTGTCTCAGTCATCAACTAGTGGCTATTGCATTGCAATAATATATAGAATCCCGCCTCACAGACGGTGTTGAAATGCAGCTCTTGTCCCACAAATGCTCTGCACAACTATGAACTTTTAGCATCATTATACGTACGAACATTATATCATACTGAAATAATAATAATAATAATAATAATTATTATTATTATTAAAACCAGAATAACCGTAATAATGCTAACTTTCATGGTACAATGAGTGTCTTTTTCCGACCTCTCACCAACTCTCAAAAAAACAAAAATAATACAAAACTACCAGTAACTTTTATATTTTCGAATTTTAAACTCGAAATTGCTAGCTGGAAAATACGTTATTTCGAAGTATTTAGTCATGAGAAATTCCAATTCTTATTAGATGATGGTTTGTCGTTGTTTATTGTGTGGTGAAGGTCACGTTAACGACCCCCGTCCAGGAGACCCTTGTGTGGTGAAGGTCACGTTAACGACCCCCGTCCAGGAGACCCTTGTGTGGTGAAGGTCACGTTAACGACCCCCGTCCAGGAGACCCTTGTGTGGTGAAGGTCACGTTAACGACCCCCGTCCAGGAGACCCTTGTGTGGTGAAGGTCACGTTAACGACCCGTCCAGGAGACCCTTGCGTGGTGTAGGTCACGTTAACGACCCCCGTCCAGGAGACCCGGGTGTGGTGAAGGTCACGTTAACGACCCCCGTCCAGGAGACCCTTGCGTGTTGAAGATCACCTTACCGATCCATCCAGGAGACCCTTGTGTGGTGAAGGTCACGTTAACGACCCCTGTCCAGGAGACCTTTGTGTGGTGAAGGTCACGTTAACGACCCCCGTCCAGGAGACCCTTGTGTGGTGAAGGTCACGTTAACGACCCCCGTCCAGGAGACCCTTGTGTGGTGAAGGTCACGTTAACGACCCCCGTCCAGGAGACCCTTGTGTGGTGAAGGTCACGTTAACGACCCCCGTCCAGGAGACCCTTGTGTGGTGAAGGTCACGTTAACGACCCCCGTCCAGGAGACCCTTGCGTGGTGAAGGTCACGTTAACGACCCCCGTCCAGGAGACCCTTGTGTGGTGAAGGTCACGTTAACGACCCCCGTCCAGGAGACCCTTGCGTGGTGAAGGTCACGTTAACGACCCCCGTCCAGGAGACCCTTGTGTGGTGAAGGTCACGTTAACGACCCCCGTCCAGGAGACCTTTGTGTGGTGAAGGTCACGTTAACGACCCCCGTCCAGGAGACCCTTGTGTGGTGAAGGTCACGTTAACGACCCCCGTCCAGGAGACCCTTGCGTGGTGAAGGTCACGTTAACGACCCCCGTCCAGGAGACCTTTGTGTGGTGAAGGTCACGTTAACGACCCCCGTCCAGGAGACCTTTGTGTGGTGAAGGTCACGTTAACGACCCGTCCAGGAGACCTTTGTGTGGTGAAGGTCACGTTAACGACCCGTCCAGGAGACCTTTGTGTGGTGAAGGTCACGTTAACGACCCGTCCAGGAGACCTTTGTGTGGTGAAGGTCACGTTAACGACCCGTCCAGGAGACCTTTGTGTGGTGAAGGTCACGTTAACGAGCCCCGTCCAGGAGACCCTTGCGTGGTGAAGGTCACGTTAACGACCCGTCCAGGAGACCTTTGTGTGGTGAAGGTCACGTTAACGACCCGTCCAGGAGACCCTTGCGTGGTGAAGGTCACGTTAACGACCCGTCCAGGAGACCTTTGTGTGGTGAAGGTCACGTTAACGACCCGTCCAGGAGACCTTTGTGTGGTGAAGGTCACGTTAACGACCCGTCCAGGAGACTTTTGTGTGGTGAAGGTCACGTTAACGACCCATACAGGAGACCCTTGCGTGGTGTAGGTCACGTTAACGACCCGTCCAGGAGACCCTTGCGTGGTGAAGGTCACGTTAACGACCCGTCCAGAAGACCTTTGTGTGGTGAAGGTCACGTTAACGACCCCCGTCCAGGAGACCCTTGCGTGGTGAAGGTCACGTTAACGACCCGTCCAGAAGACCTTTGTGTGGTGAAGGTCACGTTAACGACCCCCGTCCAGGAGACCCTTGCGTGGTGAAGGTCACGTTAACGACCCCCGTCCAGGAGACCTTTGTGTGGTGAAGGTCACGTTAACGACCCCCGTCCAGGAGACCCTTGCGTGGTGAAGGTCACGTTAACGACCCATCCAGGAGACCCTTGCGTGGTGTAGGTCACGTTAACGACCCGTCCAGGAGACCTTTGTGTGGTGAAGGTCACGTTAACGACCCGTCCAGGAGACCCTTGCGTGGTGAAGGTCACGTTAACGACCCGTCCAGAAGACCTTTGTGTGGTGAAGGTCACGTTAACGACCCCCGTCCAGGAGACCCTTGCGTGGTGAAGGTCACGTTAACGACCCCCGTCCAGGAGACCTTTGTGTGGTGAAGGTCACGTTAACGACCCCCGTCCAGGAGACCCTTGCGTGGTGAAGGTCACGTTAACGACCCACGTCCAGGAGACCCTTGCGTGGTGAAGGTCACGTTAACGACCCCAGTCCAGGAGACCTTTGCGTGGTGAAGGTCACGTTAACGACCCATACAGGAGACCCTTGCGTGGTGAAGGTCACGTTAACGACTCGTTCAGGAGACCCTTGCGTGGTGAAGGTCACGTTAACGACCCCCGTCCAGGAGACCCTTGCGTGGTGAAGGTCACGTTAACGACCCCTGTCCAGGAGACCCTTGCGTGTTGAAGATCACCTTAACGATCCATCCAGGAGACCCTTGCGTGGTGAAGGTCACGTTAACGACTCGTTCAAGAGACCCTTGCGTGGTGAAGGTCACGTTAACGACCCCCGTCCAGGAGACCCTTGCGTGGTGAAGGTCACGTTAACGACCCCCGTCCAGGAGACCCTTGCGTGGTGAAGGTCACGTTAACGACGCGTCCAGGAGACCCTTGTGTGGTGAAGGTCGCGTTAACGGCCCATCCAGGAGACCCTTGTGTGGTGGATGTCACGTTAACGACCCGTCCAGGAGACCCTTGCGTGGTGAAGGTCACGTTAACGACCCGTCCAGGAGACCCTTGCGTGGTGAAGGTCACGTTAACGACCCGTCCAGGAGACCCTTGTGTGGTGAAGGTCACGTTAACGACCCGTCCAGGAGACCCTTGCGTGGTGAAGGTCACGTTAACGACCCGTCCAGGAGACCCTTGTGTGGTGAAGGTCACGTTAACGACCCCCGTCCAGGAGACACTTGCGTGGTGAAGGTCACGTTAACGACCCGTCCAGGAGACCCTTGTGTGGTGAAAGTCACGTTAACGACCCGTCCAGGAGACCCTTGCGTGGTGAAGGTCACGTTAACGACCCGTCCAGGAGACCCTTGCGTGGTGAAGGTCACGTTAACGACCCGTCCAGGAGACCCTTGCGTGGTGAAGGTCACGTTTTAACGACCCGTCTAGGAGACCATTGCGTGGTGAAGGTCACGTTAACGACCCGTACAGGAGACCCTTGCGTGGTGAAGGTCACGTTAACGACCCGTGCAGGAGACCCTTGCGTGGTGAAGGTCACGTTAACGACCCGTCCAGGAGACCCTTGCGTGGTGAAGGTCACGTTAACGACCCGTCCCGGAGACCCTTGCGTGGTGAAGGTCACGTTAACGACCCGTCCAGGAGACCCTTGCATGGTGAAGGTCACGTTAACGACCCGTCCAGGAGACCCTTGCGTGGTGAAGGTCACGTTAACGACCCATCCAGGAGACCCTTGTGTGGTGCAGGTCACGTTAACGACCCCAGTCCAGGAGACCCTTGCGTGGTGAAGGTCACCTTAACGACCCATCCAGGAGACCCTTATGTGGTGAAGGTCACGTCAACGACTCGTTCAGGAGACCCTTGCGTGGTGAAGGTCACGTTAACGACCCCCGTCCAGGAGACCCTTGCGTGGTGAAGGTCACGTTAACGACCCCCGTCCAGGAGACCCTTGCGTGGTGAAGGTCACCTTAACGACCCATCCAGGAGACCCTTATGTGGTGAAGGTCACGTCAACGACTCGTTCAGGAGACCCTTGCGTGGTGAAGGTCACGTTAACGACCCCCGTCCAGGAGACCCTTGCGTGGTGAAGATCACCTTAACGATCCATCCAGGAGACCCTTGTGTGGTGAAGGTCACGTTAACGACCCGTCCAGGAGACCCTTGCGTGGTGAAGGTCACGTTAACGACCCGTCCAGGAGACCCTTGCGTGGTGAAGGTCACGTTAACGACCCGTCCAGGAGACCCTTGCGTGGTGAAGGTCACGTTAACGACCCGTTCAGGAGACCCTTGCGTGGTGAAGGTCACGTTAACGACCCGTCCAGGAGACCCTTGCGTGGTGAAGGTCACGTTAACGACCCGTCCAGGATACCCTTGCGTGGAGAAGGTCACGTTAACGACCCGTCCAGGAGACCCTTGCGTGGTGAAGGTGACGTTATCGACCCGTCCAGGAGACCCTTGCATGGTGAAGGTCACGTTAACGACCCGTCCAGGAGACCCTTGCGTGGTGAAGGTCACGTTAACGACCAATCCAGGAGACCCTTGTGTGGTGAAGGTCACCTTAACGACCCATCCAGGAGACCCTTATGTGGTGAAGGTCACGTTAACGACTCGTTCAGGAGACCCATGCGTGGTGAAGGTCACGTTAACGACCCCCGTCCAGGAGACCCTTGCGTGGTGAAGGTCACGTTAACGACCCCCGTCCAGGAGACCCTTGCGTGGTGAAGATCACCTTAACGATCCATCCAGGAGACCCTTGCGTGGTGAAGGTCACGTTAACGACCCGTCCAGGAGACCCTTGCGTGGTGAAGTTCACGTTAACGACCCGTCCAGGAGACCCTTGCGTGGTGAAGGTGACGTTAACGACCCGTCCAGGAGACCCTTGCGTGGTGAAGGTGACGTTAACGACCCGTCCAGGAGACCCTTGCGTGGTGAAGGTCACGTTAACGACCCGTCCAGGAGACCCTTGCGTGGTGAAGGTCACGTTAACGACCTGTCCAGGAGACCCTTGCGTGGTGAAGGTCACGTTAACGACCCGTCCAGGAGACCCTTGCATGGTGAAGGTCACGTTAACGACCCATCCAGGAGACCCTTGTGTGGTGAAGGTCACGTTAACGACCCCAGTCCAGGAGACCCTTGCGTGGTGAAGGTCACCTTAACGACCCATCCAGGAGACCCTTGTGTGGTGAAGGTCACGTTAACGACTCGTTCAGGAGACCCTTGCGTGGTGAAGGTCACGTTAACGACCCCCGGCCAGGAGACCCTTGCGTGGTGAAGGTCACGTTAACGACCCGTCCAAGAGACCCTTGTGTGGTGAAGGTCGCGTTAACGGCCCATCCAGGAGACCCTTGCGTGGTGAAGGTCACGTTAACGACCCCCGTCCAGGAGACCCTTGCGTGGTGAAGGTCACGTTAACGACCCGTCCAGGAGACCCTTGCGTGGTGAAGGTCACGTTAACGACCCGTCCAGGAGACCCTTGCGTGGTGAAGGTCACGTTAACGACCCCCGTCCAGGAGACCCTTGCGTGGTGAAGGTCACGTTAACGACCCGTCCAGGAGACCCTTGTGTGGTGAAGGTCACGTTAACGACCCGTCCAGGAGACCCTTGCGTGGTGAAGGTCACGTTAACGACCCCCGTCCAGGAGACCCTTGCGTGGTGAAGGTCACGTTAACGACCCCCGTCCAGGAGACCCTTGCGTGGTGAAGGTCACGTTAACGACCCGTCCAGGAGACCCTTGCGTGGTGAAGGTCACGTTAACGACCCGTCCAGGAGACCCTTGCGTGGTGAAGGTCACGTTAACGACCCATCCAGGAGACCCTTGTGTGGTGAAGGTCACGTTAACGACCCCCGTCCAGGAGACCCTTGCGTGGTGAAGGTCACGTTAACGACCCGTCCAGGAGACCCTTGCGTGGTGAAGGTCACGTTAACGACCCGTCCAGGAGACCCTTGCGTGGTGAAGGTCACGTTAACGACCCATCCAGGAGACCCTTGTGTGGTGAAGGTCACGTTAACGACCCCCGTCCAGGAGACCCTTGCGTGGTGAAGGTCACGTTAACGACCCGTCCAGGAGACCCTTTCGTGGTGAAGGTCACGTTAACGACCCGTCCAGGAGACCCTTGCGTGGTGAAGGTCACGTTAACGACCCGTCCAGGAGACCCTTGCGTGGTGAAGGTCACGTTAACGACCTGTCCAGGAGACCCTTGCGTGGTGAAGGTCACGTTAACGACCCGTCCAGGAGACCCTTGCATGGTGAAGGTCACGTTAACGACCCATCCAGGAGACCCTTGTGTGGTGAAGGTCACGTTAACGACCCCAGTCCAGGAGACCCTTGCGTGGTGAAGGTCACCTTAACGACCCATCCAGGAGACCCTTGTGTGGTGAAGGTCACGTTAACGACTCGTTCAGGAGACCCTTGCGTGGTGAAGGTCACGTTAACGACCCCCGGCCAGGAGACCCTTGCGTGGTGAAGGTCACGTTAACGACCAGTCCAAGAGACCCTTGTGTGGTGAAGGTCGCGTTAACGGCCCAGCCAGGAGACCCTTGCGTGGTGAAGGTCACGTTAACGACCCCCGTCCAGGAGACCCTTGCGTGGTGAAGGTCACGTTAACGACCCGTCCAGGAGACCCTTGCGTGGTGAAGGTCACGTTAACGACCCGTCCAGGAGACCCTTGCGTGGTGAAGGTCACGTTAACGACCCCCGTCCAGGAGACCCTTGCGTGGTGAAGGTCACGTTAACGACCCGTCCAGGAGACCCTTATGTGGTGAAGGTCACGTTAACGACCCGTCCAGGAGACCCTTGCGTGGTGAAGGTCACGTTAACGACCCCCGTCCAGGAGACCCTTGCGTGGTGAAGGTCACGTTAACGACCCCCGTCCAGGAGACCCTTGCGTGGTGAAGGTCACGTTAACGACCCGTCCAGGAGACCCTTGCGTGGTGAAGGTCACGTTAACGACCCGTCCAGGAGACCCTTGCGTGGTGAAGGTCACGTTAACGACCCATCCAGGAGACCCTTGTGTGGTGAAGGTCACGTTAACGACCCCCGTCCAGGAGACCCTTGCGTGGTGAAGGTCACGTTAACGACCCGTCCAGGAGACCCTTGCGTGGTGAAGGTCACGTTAACGACCCGTCCAGGAGACCCTTGCGTGGTGAAGGTCACGTTAACGACCCATCCAGGAGACCCTTGTGTGGTGAAGGTCACGTTAACGACCCCCGTCCAGGAGACCCTTGCGTGGTGAAGGTCACGTTAACGACCCGTCCAGGAGACCCTTTCGTGGTGAAGGTCACGTTAACGACCCGTCCAGGAGACCCTTGCGTGGTGAAGGTCACGTTAACGACCCGTCCAGGAGACCCTTGTGTGGTGAAGGTCACGTTAACGACCCGTCCAGGAGACCCTTGCGTGGTGAAGGTCACGTTAACGACCCGTCCAGGAGACCCTTGGTAGACTTTGCTAACAATGTAAGCTAATAACCTGACTAAGCAAACATCTCACACGATCATTAACTAATCTCACTGCTCATTATGCCAGCCTCTGAAGCATCTTCAATATGAGATGAGTTAATAAGTACACTCCTCACGGACACTCATCACGGACACACATCACGGACGTCCTTAAGTCCCAAGTCTGAAGAAGACCCACCTGAACACATCTAACACCCATCTGTTCACTTTACTGTTCATGTGTGAACAACACCACAACAACAACAGCCTGGAAGAACACTACAGAAGGCTTATTACCTAATACATAAAATATCTTAAATATTCCTTTTTTAATACGTATATTACCTATATTACAATACTTTAAATTACGACAGTAGATAAAGTATATAGTAGCAATGTAATTAACAATTACTTGAAAAATAATAAAATTAGGAGAAGGTAATTGCATAGAGCAGATAATTATTTCCGTAATGTAATTAGTAGTTACTTATAAAGCTAATGTGATCGATGGAGACGTCAGCAGCTCAAATGTAATTCTTAACCTAAAGTTCTGCACGACGTTTCGCCCAATCCTGGACCAGGGTCCAGGATGGTGGATTGTTCTAGCACGGGGAGTTGTTCCAGCACGGGGAGTTGTTCCAGCACGGGGAGTTATTCCAGTACGGGGAGTTGTTCCAGTACGGGGAGTTATTCCAGTACGGGGAGTTGTTCCAGTACGGGGAGTTGTTCCAGTACGGGGAGTTGTTCCAGTACGGGGAGTTATTCCAGTACGGGGAGTTGTTCCAGTACGGGGAGTTGTTCCAGTACGGGGAGTTGTTCCAGTACGGGGAGTTGTTCCAGTACGGGGAGTTGTTCCAGCACGGGGAGTTATTCCAACACGGGGAGTTGTTCCAGCACGGGGAGTTATTCCAGTACGGGGAGTTGTTCCAGCACGGGGAGTTGTTCCAGTACGGGGAGTTGTTCCAGTACGGGGAGTTGTTCCAGTACGGGGAGTTGTTCCAGCACGGGGAGTTATTCCAGTACGGGGAGTTGTTCCAGCACGGGGAGTTGTTCCAGTACGGGGAGTTGTTCCAGTACGGGGAGTTGTTCCAGTACGGGGAGTTGTTCCAGTACGGGGAGTTGTTCCAGTACGGGGAGTTGTTCCAGTACGGGGAGTTGTTCCAGCACGGGGAGTTATTCCAGCACGGGGAGTTGTTCCAGCACGGGGAGTTATTCCAGTACGGGGAGTTGTTCCAGCACGGGGAGTTGTTCCAGTACGGGGAGTTGTTCCAGTACGGGGAGTTGTTCCAGCACGGGGAGTTGTTCCAGCACGGGGAGTTGTTCCAGTACGGGGAGTTGTTCCAGTACGGGGAGTTGTTCCAGTACGGGGAGTTGTTCCAGCACGGGGAGTTGTTCCAGTACGGGGAGTTGTTCCAGTACGGGGAGTTGTTCCAGCACGGGGAGTTGTTCCAGTACGGGGAGTTGTTCCAGTACGGGGAGTTGTTCCAGCACGGGGAGTTGTTCCAGCACGGGGAGTTGTTCCAGCACGGGGAGTTGTTCCAGCACGGGGAGTTGTTCCAGCACGGGGAGTTGTTCCAGTACGGGGAGTTGTTCCAGTACGGGGAGTTGTTCCAGTACGGGGAGTTGTTCCAGCACGGGGAGTTGTTCCAGTACGGGGAGTTGTTCCAGTACGGGGAGTTGTTCCAGCACGGGGAGTTGTTCCAGCACGGGGAGTTGTTCCAGCACGGGGAGTTGTTCCAGCACAGGGAGTTGTTCCAGCACGGGGAGTTGTTCCAGTACGGGGAGTTGTTCCAGTACGGGGAGTTGTTCCAGTACGGGGAGTTGTTCCAGCACGGGGAGTTGTTCCAGCACGGGGAGTTGTTCCAGCACGGGGAGTTATTCCAGCACGGGGAGTTGTTCCAGCACGGGGAGTTATTCCAGCACGGGGAGTTGTTCCAGCACGGGGAGTTATTCCAGTACGGGGAGTTGTTCCAGCACGGGGAGTTGTTCCAGCACGGGGAGTTGTTCCAGCACGGGGAGTTGTTCCAGTACGGGGAGTTGTTCCAGTACGGGGAGTTATTCCAGTACGGGGAGTTGTTCCAGCACGGGGAGTTATTCCAGTACGGGGAGTTGTTCCAGCACGGGGAGTTATTCCAGCACGGGGAGTTGTTCCAGCACGGGGAGTTGTTCCAGCACGGGGAGTTGTTCCAGCACGGGGAGTTATTCCAGTACGGGGAGTTGTTCCAGTACGGGGAGTTGTTCCAGTACGGGGAGTTATACCAGTACGGGGAGTTGTTCCAGTACGGGGAGTTATTCCAGCACGGGGAGTTATTCCAGTGCGGGGAGTTGTTCCAGCACGGGGAGTTATTCCAGTACGTGGAGTTGTTCCAGCACGGGAAGTTATTCCAGTACGGGGAGTTATTCCAGCACGGGGAGTTATTCCAGCACGGGGAGTTATTCCAGTACGGGGAGTTATTCCAGTACGTAGAGTTGTTCCAGCACGGGGAGTTATTCCAGCACGGGGAGTTATTCCAGTACGTAGAGTTGTTCCAGCACGGGGAGTTATTCCAGTACGTGGAGTTGTTCCAGTACGGGGAGTTATTAAAGCACGGGGAGTTATTCCAGTACGGGGAGTTGTTCCAGCACGGGGAGTTATTCCAGCACGGGGAGTTATTCCAGTACGGGGAGTTGTTCCAGTACGGGGAGTTATTCCAGTACGGGGAGTTGTTCCAGTACGGGGAGTTGTTCCAGTACGGGGAGTTGTTCCAGTACGGGGAGTTGTTCCAGCACGGGGAGTTATTCCAGTACGGGGAGTTGTTCCAGTACGGGGAGTTATTCCAGTACGGGGAGTTGTTCCAGTACGGGGAGTTGTTCCAGTACGGGGAGTTGTTCCAGTACGGGGAGTTGTTCCAGCACGGGGAGTTGTTCCAGTACGGGGAGTTATTCCAGCACGGGGAGTTGTTCCAGCACGGGGAGTTGTTCCAGCACGGGGAGTTGTTCCAGCACGGGGAGTTATTCCAGCACGGGGAGTTGTTCCAGTACGGGGAGTTGTTCCAGCACGGGGAGTTGTTCCAGCACGGGGAGTTATTCCAGTACGGGGAGTTGTTCCAGTACGGGGAGTTGTTCCAGTACGGGGAGTTTTTCCAGCACGGGGAGTTGTTCCAGCACGGGGAGTTGTTCCAGTACGGGCAGTTGTTCCAGCACGGGGAGTTGTTCCAGTACGGGGAGTTGTTCCAGCACGGGGAGTTGTTCCAGCACGGGGAGTTATTCCAGTACGGGGAGTTGTTCCAGTACGGGGAGTTGTTCCAGTACGGGGAGTTGTTCCAGCACGGGGAGTTGTTCCAGCACGGGGAGTTGTTCCAGTACGGGCAGTTGTTCCAGCACGGGGAGTTGTTCCAGTACTGGGAGTTGTTCCAGCACGGGGAGTTGTTCCAGCACGGGGAGTTGTTCCAGCACGGGGAAATGTTTCAGCACGGGGAGTTTTTCCAGCACGGGGAGTTATTCCAGCACGGGGAGTTGTTCCAGTACGGGGAGTTGTTCCAGCACGGGGAGTTGTTCCAGCACGGGGAGTTGTTCCAGTACGGGGAGTTGTTCCAGCACGGGGAGTTATTCCAGCACGGGGAGTTATTCCAGTACGGGGAGTTGTTCCAGCACGGGGAGTTATTCCAGCACGGGGAGTTATTCCAGTACGGGGAGTTGTTCCAGCACGGGGAGTTATTCCAGCACGGGGAGTTATTCCAGTACGGGGAGTTATTCCAGTACGGGGAGTTGTTCCAGTACGGGGAGTTATTCCAGTACGGGGAGTTGTTCCAGTACGGGGAGTTATTCCAGCACGGGGAGTTGTTCCAGCACGGGGAGTTGTTCCAGCACGGGGAGTTGTTCCAGCACGGGGAGTTATTCCAGCACGGGGAGTTGTTCCAGTACGGGGAGTTGTTCCAGCACGGGGAGTTGTTCCAGCACGGGGAGTTATTCCAGTACGGGGAGTTGTTCCAGTACGGGGAGTTGTTCCAGTACGGGGAGTTGTTCCAGCACGGGGAGTTGTTCCAGCACGGGGAGTTGTTCCAGTACGGGCAGTTGTTCCAGCACGGGGAGTTGTTCCAGTACGGGGAGTTGTTCCAGCACGGGGAGTTGTTCCAGCACGGGGAGTTATTCCAGTACGGGGAGTTGTTCCAGTACGGGGAGTTGTTCCAGTACGGGGAGTTGTTCCAGCACGGGGAGTTGTTCCAGCACGGGGAGTTGTTCCAGTACGGGCAGTTGTTCCAGCACGGGGAGTTGTTCCAGTACTGGGAGTTGTTCCAGCACGGGGAGTTGTTCCAGCACGGGGAGTTGTTCCAGCACGGGGAAATGTTTCAGCACGGGGAGTTATTCCAGCACGGGGAGTTATTCCAGCACGGGGAGTTGTTCCAGTACGGGGAGTTGTTCCAGCACGGGGAGTTGTTCCAGCACGGGGAGTTGTTCCAGTACGGGGAGTTGTTCCAGCACGGGGAGTTATTCCAGCACGGGGAGTTATTCCAGTACGGGGAGTTGTTCCAGCACGGGGAGTTATTCCAGCACGGGGAGTTATTCCAGTACGGGGAGTTGTTCCAGCACGGGGAGTTATTCCAGCACGGGGAGTTATTCCAGTACGGGGAGTTATTCCAGTACGGGGAGTTGTTCCAGTACGGGGAGTTATTCCAGTACGGGGAGTTGTTCCAGTACGGGGAGTTGTTCCAGTACGGGGAGTTATTCCAGTACGGGGAGTTATTCCAGCACGGGGAGTTGTTCCAGTACGGGGAGTAGTTCCAGCACGGGGAGTTATTCCAGCACGGGGAGTTATTCCAGTACGGGGAGTTGTTCCAGTACGGGGAGTTATTCCAGTACGGGGAGTTGTTCCAGTACGGGGAGTTGTTCCAGCACGGGGAGTTGTTCCAGTACGGGGAGTTTTTCCAGTACGGGGAGTTGTTCCAGCACGGGGAGTTACTCCAGCACGGGAAGTTATTCCAGTACGGGGAGTTGTTCCAGCACGGGGAGTTATTCCAGCACGGGGAGTTATTCCAGTACGGGGAGTTGTTCCAGCACGGGGAGTTATTCCAGCACGGGGAGTTATTCCAGTACGGGGAGTTATTCCAGCACGGGGAGTTGTTCCAGCACGGGGAGTTGTTCCAGTACGGGGAGTTGCTCCAGCACGGGGAGTTATTCCAGCACGGGGAGTTATTCCAGTACGGGGAGTTGTTCCAGTACGGGGAGTTATTCCAGTACGGGGAGTTGTTCCAGTACGGGGAGTTGTTCCAGTACGGGGAGTTATTCCAGTACGGGGAGTTGTTCCAGCACGGGGAGTTGTTCCAGTACGGGGAGTTGTTCCAGCACGGGGAGTTATTCCAGCACGGGGAGTTATTCCAGTACGGGGAGTTGTTCCAGTACGGGGAGTTATTCCAGTACGGGGAGTTGTTCCAGTACGGGGAGTTGTTCCAGCACGGGGAGTTGTTCCAGTACGGGGAGTTGTTCCAGTACGGGGAGTTGTTCCAGCACGGGGAGTTACTCCAGCACGGGGAGTTATTCCAGTACGGGGAGTTGTTCCAGCACGGGGAGTTATTCCAGCACGGGGAGTTATTCCAGTACGGGGAGTTGTTCCAGCACGGGGAGTTATTCCAGCACGGGGAGTTATTCCAGTACGGGGAGTTATTCCAGCACGGGGAGTTGTTCCAGCACGGGGAGTTGTTCCAGTACGGGGAGTTGTTCCAGCACGGGGAGTTATTCCAGCACGGGGAGTTATTCCAGTACGGGGAGTTGTTCCAGTACGGGGAGTTATTCCAGTACGGGGAGTTCTTCCAGTACGGGGAGTTGTTCCAGCACGGGAAGTTGTTCCAGCACGGGGAGTTGTTCCAGTACGGGGAGTTGTTCCAGCACGGGGAGTTATTCCAGCACGGGGAGTTATTCCAGTACGGGGAGTTATTCCAGTACGGGGAGTTATTCCAGTACGGGGAGTTGTTCCAGTACGGGGAGTTGTTCCAGCACGGGGAGTTGTTCCAGTACGGGGAGTTGTTCCAGTACGGGGAGTTGTTCCAGTACGGGGAGTTATTCCAGTACGGGGAGTTGTTCCAGTACGGGGAGTTGTTCCAGCACGGGGAGTTATTCCAGCACTGGGAGTTATTCCAGTACGGTGAGTTGTTCCAGTACGGGGAGTTATTCCAGTACGGGGAGTTATTCCAGTACGGGGAGTTGTTCCAGTACGGGGAGTTGTTCCAGCACGGGGAGTTGTTCCAGCACGGGGAGTTATTCCAGTACGGGGAGTTGTTCCAGTACGGGGAGTTGTTCCAGCACGGGAAGTTGTTCCAGCACGGGGAGTTGTTCCAGTACGGGGAGTTGTTCCAGCACGGGGAGTTGTTCCAGCACGGGGAGTTGTTCCAGTACGGGGAGTTGTTCCAGTACGGGGAGTTGTTCCAGCACGGGGAGTTGTTCCAGCACGGGGAGTTGTTCCAGCACGGGGAGTTGTTCCAGCACGGGGAGTTGTTCCAGCACGGGGAGTTATTCCAGTACGGGGAGTTGTTCCAGTACGGGGAGTTGTTCCAGCACGGGGAGTTGTTCCAGCACGGGGAGTTGTTCCAGCACGGGGAGTTATTCCAGTACGGGGAGTTGTTCCAGTACGGGGAGTTGTTCCAGCACGGGGAGTTGTTCCAGCACGGGGAGTTGTTCCAGCACGGGGAGTTGTTCCAGCACGGGGAGTTGTTCCAGCACGGGGAGTTGTTCCAGCACGGGAAGTTGTTCCAGCACGGGGAGTTGTTCCAGCACGGGGAGTTCTTCCAGCACGGGGAGTTGTTCCAGCACGGGGAGTTGCTCCAACAGGGGGACATGTTCTAGCACGGGGAGTTGTTCCAGCACGGGGAGTTGTTCCAGCACGGGGAGTTGTTCCAGCACGGGGAAGTGTTCCAGCACGGGGAGTTGTTCCAGCACGGGGAGTTGTTCCAGCACGGGGAAGTGTTCCAGCACGGGGAGTTGCTTCAACACGGGGAAGTGCTCCAACAAGGGGGAATTATTCCAGCACGGTGAAGTTTTCCAGCATGGGGAGTTGTTCCAGCACGGAGAGTTGTTCCAGCACGGGGAGTTCTTCCAGCACGGGGAGTTGTTCCAGCACGGGGAGTTCTTCCAGCACGGGGAGTTCTTCCAGCACGGGGAGTTGTTCCAGCACGGGGAGTTGCTCCAACATGGGGAAATG
Organism: Cherax quadricarinatus; assembly: GCF_038502225.1. Classification (NCBI taxonomy): domain Eukaryota; kingdom Metazoa; phylum Arthropoda; class Malacostraca; order Decapoda; family Parastacidae; genus Cherax; species Cherax quadricarinatus. Next base: position 33,279,355 of record NC_091323.1, on the reverse strand, counting down.
TTCCAGCATGGGGAGTTGTTCCAACACGGAGAAGTTTTCCAGCACGGGGAGTTGCTCCAACATGGGGAAGTGTTCTAGCACGGGGAGTTGTTCCAGCACTTTGGAGTTGTTCCAGCACGGGGAGTTGTTCCAGCACGGGGAGTTGCTCCAACACGGGGAAGTATTCCAGCACGCTGAGTTGTTCCAGCATGGGGAAGTGCTCAACACGGGGAAGTGTTGCAGCACCGGAAGTTGTTGCAGCACGTGGAAGTGTTCCAGCACGGGGAGTTGCTTCAACACGGGGAAGTGTTCCAGCACGGGGAGTTGTTCCAGCACGTGGAAGTGTTTCAGCACGGGGAGTTGTTCCAGCACGTGGAAGTGTTTCAGCACGGGGAGTTGCTTCAACACGGGGAAGTGTTCCAACAAGGGGGAGTTGTTCCAGCACGGGGAGTTGTTCCAGCACGGGGAGTTATTCCAGCACGGGGAGTTATTCCAGTACGGGGAGTTATTCCAGTACGGGGAGTTATTCCAGTACGGGGAGTTGTTCCAGTACGGGGAGTTGTTCCAGCACGGGGAGTTGTTCCAGTACGGGGAGTTGTTCCAGTACGGGGAGTTGTTCCAGTACGGGGAGTTATTCCAGTACGGGGAGTTGTTCCAGTACGGGGAGTTGTTCCAGCACGGGGAGTTATTCCAGCACGGGGAGTTATTCCAGTACGGTGAGTTGTTCCAGTACGGGGAGTTATTCCAGTACGGGGAGTTGTTCCAGTACGGGGAGTTGTTCCAGCACGGGGAGTTGTTCCAGCACGGGGAGTTATTCCAGTACGGGGAGTTGTTCTAGTACGGGGAGTTGTTCCAGCACGGGAAGTTGTTCCAGCACGGGGAGTTGTTCCAGTACGGGGAGTTGTTCCAGCACGGGGAGTTGTTCCAGCACGGGGAGTTGTTCCAGTACGGGGAGTTGTTCCAGTACGGGGAGTTGTTCCAGCACGGGGAGTTGTTCCAGCACGGGGAGTTGTTCCAGCACGGGGAGTTGTTCCAGCACGGGGAGTTGTTCCAGCACGGGGAGTTGTTCCAGCACGGGGAGTTGTTCCAGCACGGGGAGTTGTTCCAGCACGGGGAGTTGTTCCAGCACGGGGAGTTGTTCCAGCACGGGAAGTTGTTCCAGCACGGGGAGTTGTTCCAGCACGGGGAGTTCTTCCAGCACGGGGAGTTGTTCCAGCACGGGGAGTTGCTCCAACATGGGGAAATGTTCTAGCACGGGGAGTTGTTCCAGCACGGGGAGTTGTTCCAGCACGGGGAGTTGTTCCAGCACGGGGAAGTGTTCCAGCACGGGGAGTTGTTCCAGCACGGGGAAGTGTTCCAGCACGGGGAGTTGTTCCAGCACGGGGAAGTGTTCCAGCACGGGGAGTTGTTCCAGCACGGGGAAGTGTTCCAGCACGGGGAGTTGCTTCAACACGGGGAAGTGTTCCAACAAGGGGGAATTATTCCAGCACGGTGAAGTTTTCCAGCATGGGGAGTTGTTCCAACATGGGGAAGTGTTCTAGCACGGGGAGTTGTTCCAGCACGGGGAGTTGTTCCAGCACGGGGAGTTGTTCCAGCACGGGGAGTTGCTCCAACACGGGGAAGTATTCCAGCACGCTGAGTTGTTCCAGCATGGGGAAGTGCTCAACACGGGGAAGTGTTGCAGCACCGGAAGTTGTTCCAGCACGTGGAAGTGTTCCAGTACCGGAAGTTGTTCCAGCACGTGGAAGTGTTCCAGCACGGGGAGTTGCTTCAACACGGGGAAGTGTTCCAGCACGGGGAGTTGTTCCAGCACGTGGAAGTGTTTCAGCACGGGGAGTTGCTTCAACACGGGGAAGTGTTCCAACAAGGGGGAGTTGTTCCAGCACGGGTAGTTGGTCTAGCACGAGGAAGTGTTCCAGCTCGGACCATTGTTCCAGCATGGAAAATTGTTCCAGGGGTAATTTATTCCAGCCAGACGTATCCTAGCCGGTCCCATCCTGCCTAGGACGACACTCACAACAGTTAGTTAGTCCAACTGCTGCTAGGAGAACACAGGTAGCAGGTGTGTGTATATGTGGAGACTTGCCTATACATCTCCCTCAACCCGGGAGTCAAACCCGGGTCCTTTCTGTTGCAAGCACCGACAACATCAAACAAAAATATATTATCACTGGTTAATATCTCATGTCAATTAAGCACATTCTTCAACGTTCTTCGCAAAAGAATATTTTGAATAGATTTAAATTGCTAATGAAGAAAGCTTCTGCCTTTATATATATATATATATATATATATATATATATATATATATATATATATATATATATATATATATATATATATATATATATATATATATATATTGATATATATTAGGAATTCGTGAGGAAGTCATCCGATCCATTACCACAATCTATTTACGAGCACCAGAGCAATCAATCAAGTCTTGTCATTTATGACACGAACATAAGAGTTGACCCACGATAGATAAAGACAAGTTAGCGCTCGTTAAATAAGGATGATTAATGCAGTTAACGACCTCTTACTACCCCTCGTGTGGACTGGTTGAACGACCCGCCACTTCACACACACACGCACAGACGGAGTACAGTCTAGGGGGCCAGAGACTACAAACCTCACTCAAGGAAAAAGATCTTGGGGTGAGTATAACACCAGGCACATCTCCTGAAGCGCACATCAACCAAATAACTGCTGCAGCATATGGGCGCCTAGCAAACCTCAGAACAGCATTCCGACATCTTAATAAGGAATCGTTCAGGACCCTGTACACCGTATACGTTAGGCCCATATTGGAGTATGCGGCACCAGTTTGGAACCCACACCTAGGCAAGCACGTAAAGAAACTAGAGAAAGTGCAAAGGTTTGCAACAAGACTAGTCCCAGAGCTAAGAGGTATGTCCTACGAGGAGAGGTTAAGGGAAATCAACCTGACGACACTGGAGGACAGGAGAGATGGGGGGGACATGATAACGACATACAAAATACTGAGAGGAATTGAAAAGGTGGACAAAGACAGGATGTTCCAGAGATTGGACACAGTAACAAGGGGACACAGTTGGAAGTTGAAGACACAGATGAATCACAGGGATGTTAGGAAGTATTTCTTCAGCCACAGAGTAGTCAGGAAGTGGAATAGTTTGGGAAGCGATGTCGTGGAGGCAGGATCCATACATAGCTTTAAGCAGAGGTATGATAAAGCTCACGGCTCAGGGAGAGTGACCTAGTAGCGATCAGTGAAGAGGCGGGGCCAGGAGCTCGGACTCGACCCCTGCAACCTCAACTAGGTGAGTACACACACACACAGCTCCCCTTCCTCAAATCAAACCCGGACTTCACGCTTTCTAGTGAATAATAATAATAATAGTAATAATAATAATAATAATAATAATAATAATAATAATAATATTATTATTATTATTATTATTATTATTATTATTATTATTATTATTATTATTATTATCATTATCATTATTATTATTATTCTGACACAGATGGGTCTAGATGCTTGGATAAATCTATGAACGTGTGAAGGTGTTCGTGAACGAGTAAGTGTTCCTGAGCGTCAGTGACTTCCTTGGCAGCAGCAGGAGGAGGAACGCCTGGAACGTAACACTACACAGTACTTGCTACCTACGACACACGTAGTTTACAAAGAACTAGCAGAGTGGTAAGTTTAAACCTCATTGTGGACAACTTTTCCAAAGTGTACAAGGTCGTGGCTGTGGCAGGAGACAGGCACACACATACAAATGTACATAAGAACATACAAGCCTGCTAGACAAAGGGTCTAAATATTTCTTTTATATGCCTATGTACACCGTTAGCAAAGCGTAAATTTGTGGCATCTTGTACTCGCCAGCTTATCTGACCTGTGTCCGTAAGCTTTTTTTGTTCTTCTGTATAATGGATTTGGAAGCTTGCTTGGATCTGTCGTCCGGTTTATGATGGATCTGTATCATGTAAATGGCATATTAGCGGGTGTTAATGTCTCTTAGGGAGTTTTAGTATCGACCGTTGCCTGCGTTACTTAGAGAACCGTTACTCTAACGGGTTTGCATGTAGGGGAACAGTGTAATCAGTAATACTATGTACGTGTGTATGGAAGGTTTAGTGTACGGGTGTACGTTGACACATACACTCTCTGTGTGTGTCATCTCTCTGTTTCTCAAACACACAACAATAGTCTTGCCTACGAAATCTTAAAGTACTCTTGAAAAATAATTAAGATTTAAACCAATAAACTCCAAGGATGTACACTCGCACTGAGAGGTGTAAAGTGACGTAGTTGTACATAAGTGATAAGATAAGATAAGATTTCGTTCGGATTTTTAACCCCGGAGGGTTAGCCACCCAGGATAACCCAAGAAAGTCAGTGCGTCATCGAGGACTGTCTAACTTATTTCCATTGGGGTTCTTAATCTTGTCCCCCAGGATGCGACCCACACCAGTCGACTAACACCCAGGTACCTATTTGCTGCTAGGCGAACAGGACAATAGGTGTAAGGAAACGTGTCGAATGTTTCCACCCGCCGGGAACCGAACCCGAGCCCTCCGTGTGTGAAGCGGTAGCTTTAGCCACCAGGCCACCGGGCCACCGAACTCCAGGAGATAGTGAAGTGTTCCAGCACTCAACACTAATACGTAATATATCTTACTTATTCGTGAGGCGGAGAAAATCTTTGTAACAGCTGGTAATCCTCATTAGATTTATAATAAACACAAACTTGAACTTGGACTGCCAAGAATGTTTCGAGACGGTGACGTACGTTAGATTAATGAGTCAACTTGAAACACAAGACAAAGTAGGAGGTGGGTGAGACACACAGTAATTAAATAAGAGAAGATACAAGATGGTTTTCACTAGTGTTCCTGGAGACACAACACACCTCCATTAAAACAACGTTTCGCCCGTCAGAACTTTAACAAGAAATGTGGAAAAAGATACTCCGTCTACTTGACTTTAATTGACTGTGTGTGTCAGGTAACTTCCGTAGAGGCGTAGCAACACACATGTCAATACTTACAGAAGAAATAACTCTGCTTAGGACTGCCAAAATCTTCAAGATAGTTTTGACCAGCATCAGGAAGGGTGTGGAAAATGGCTGCTGGAGGTTATCTCCAAGACTGGTCAGCTACAAACTGAACAGCTGTAGCAAGACAGGGAGCCACAACTGCAGCAAGACAGGGAACCACAACTACAGCAAGACAGGGAGCCACAGCTACAGCAAGACAGGGAGCCACAGCTACAACAAGACAGGGAGTCACAGCTACAGCAAGACAGGGAGCCACAGCTGCGGCAAGACAGGGAGCCACTGCAAGAGAATCGCTGGTAAACAGAGATAGGACATTATAAAGTTAAATCTTCAGTGTGATAGGCACTCACGGCTCGAAGATGAGCAATCTCCTTTACAGAGACTGTTTGTGAACCAGTGTTAGAGCTGATATCAAAGTTCCCACAACTGACTGGTACAGCTAAAAATGTCAAGGTGGTCCACTCATGTTAAATAGACAGGATGTTCTGTTAGAATTTCTTTCGCTGGTTCGTTCTGTGTTTGGGAGGAGTATAATGAGAGAGACAAGGCAATTCAATGTTCGCCCAGTCTGAGTGGAAGTGTAACTTACAGTCACTGTGAGGCTTCCAGAAAAAGGTTTATTGACTACTGAGGAATAAAGAATATCGCAGAAGAAGCGATAAACATAGGATAAATATCTTCGGAAGAAGTGTAAGGCACCGTCAGCATCATTGTTTTAAATCCGGTTTTCCAGCCTCTTGAGGTCAGCGATTTTATATTGCCAGACAGAAGTCGATGACGATGAACCCAGACAGAACACGGAGACAACTGTCAGTGGGTTCAGTGATTTGCACTCCAGGCAACACCACAGTGATTTAATCATTGATCTGTTGCTTGGAGGAATCTTCTTGGCATATCCAGGAGTTCGAGAGTAATCCAATATTTTCAGAAAATCAGATATGATTTATCATGATGTCATTTAGAAAGATACTCTGAAGGCAGTGAGTGTTGTCGTCCAGTTGTCGACAATAATGGTCAGACTTCCTATAAATTCTATAATTTTTTTTTTATTATCACACCGGCCGATTCCCACCAAGGCAGGGTGGCCCGAAAAAGAAAAACTTTCACCATCATTCACTCCATCACTGTCTTGCCAGAAGGGTGCTTTACACTACAGTTTTTAAACTGCAACATTAACACCCCTCCTTCAGAGTGCAGGCACTGTACTTCCCATCTCCAGGACTCAAGTCCGGCCTGCCGGTTTCCCTGAATCCCTTCATAAATGTTACTTTGCTCACACTCCAACAGCACGTCAAGTATTAAAAACCATTTGTCTCCATTCACTCCTATCAAACACGCTCACGCATGCCTGCTGGAAGTCCAAGCCCCTCGCACACAAAACCTCCTTTACCCCCTCCCTCCAACCCTTCCTAGGCCGACCCCTACCCCGCCTTCCTTCCACTACAGACTGATACACTCTTGAAGTCATTCTGTTTCGCTCCATTCTCTCTACATGTCCGAACCACCTCAACAACCCTTCCTCAGCCCTCTGGACAACAGTTTTGGTAATCCCGCACCTCCTCCTAACTTCCAAACTACGAATTCTCTGCATTATATTCACACCACACATTGCCCTCAGACATGACATCTCCACTGCCTCCAGCCTTCTCCTCGCTGCAACATTCATCACCCACGCTTCACACCCATATAAGAGCGTTGGTAAAACTATACTCTCATACATTCCCCTCTTTGCCTCCAAGGACAAAGTTCTTTGTCTCCACAGACTCCTAAGTGCACCACTCACTCTTTTTCCCTCATCAATTCTATGATTCACCTCATCTTTCATAGACCCATCCGCTGACACGTCCACTCCCAAATATCTGAATACGTTCACCTCCTCCATACTCTCTCCCTCCAATCTGATATTCAATCTTTCATCACCTAATCTTTTTGTTATCCTCATAACCTTACTCTTTCCTGTATTCACCTTTAATTTTCTTCTTTTGCACACCCTACCAAATTCATCCACCAATCTCTGCAACTTCTCTTCAGAATCTCCCAAGAGCACAGTGTCATCAGCAAAGAGCAGCTGTGACAACTCCCACTTTGTGTGTGATTCTTTATCTTTTAACTCCACGCCTCTTGTCAAGACCCTCGCATTTACTTCTCTTACAACCCCATCTATAAATATATTAAACAACCACGGTGACATCACACATCCTTGTCTAAGGCCTACTTTTACTGGGAAAAAATTTCCCTCTTTCCTACATACTCTAACTTGAGCCTCACTATCCTCGTAAAAACTCTTCACTGCTTTCAATAACCTACCTCCTACACCATACACTTGCAACATCTGCCACATTGCCCCCCTATCCACCCTGTCATACGCCTTTTCCAAATCCATAAATGCCACAAAGACCTCTTTAGCCTTATCTAAATACTGTTCACTTATATGTTTCACTGTAAACACCTGGTCCACACACCCCCTACCTTTCCTAAAGCCTCCTTGTTCATCTGCTATCCTATTCTCCGTCTTACTCTTAATTCTTTCAATTATAACTCTACCATACACTTTACCAGGTACACTCAACAGACTTATCCCCCTATAATTTCTGCACTCTCTTTTATCCCCTTTGCCTTTATACAAAGGAACTATGCATGCTCTCTGCCAATCCCTAGGTACCTTACCCTCTTCCATACATTTATTAAATAATTGCACCAACCACTCCAAAACTATATCCCCACCTGCTTTTAACATTTCTATCTTTATCCCATCAATCCCTGCTGCCTTACCCCCTTTCATTTTACCTACTGCCTCACGAACTTCCCCCACACTCACAACTGGCTCTTCCTCACTCCTACAAGATGTTATTCCTCCTTGCCCTATACACGAAATCACAGCTTCCCTATCTTCATCAACATTTAACAATTCCTCAAAATATTCCTTCCATCTTCCCAATACCTCTAACTCTCCATTTAATAACTCTCCTCTCCTATTTTTAACTGACAAATCCATTTGTTCTCTAGGCTTTCTTAACTTGTTAATCTCACTCCAAAACTTTTTCTTATTTTCAACAAAATTTGTTGATAACATCTCACCCACTCTCTCATTTGCTCTCTTTTTACATTGCTTCACCACTCTCTTAACTTCTCTCTTTTTCTCCATATACTCTTCCCTCCTTGCATCACTTCTACTTTGTAAAAACTTCTCATATGCTAACTTTTTCTCCCTTACTACTCTCTTTACATCATCATTCCACCAATCGCTCCTCTTCCCTCCTGCACCCACTTTCCTGTAACCACAAAACTTCTGCTGAACACTCTAACACTACATTTTTAAACCTACCCCATACCTCTTCGACCCCATTGCCTATGCTCTCATTAGCCCATCTATAATGACTAGGCAGAAATAAGAGGCTTGAGGCGGCTACCCTGAACAACACCTTAACACGAGACGCCACTGTAACACGATGGAATGAACGTGTAGCGGGAACAGAAGTACTGACGAAGAGCTGACAGAGCGGCGCCTTTTCTGACTAAACTGGAAACAATGTGTAATCAAATTTAATCACATTTTTTTGAGCTGCAATGATAGCATTTTGCTCTCGTGCAAAGTGAGCAATTGCTTCACAGCCTCGCTGGAACACCAAGTCCAAACTGGATTAGTGTCAGCAGTGACTGTCTCGCGGCCACTCTTCCCAGAGAGAGCAATTTCAGCACCTTCAGTCTCTTTTCACATGTGCAGTTAGGTATCTTTATTCAGAAACGTTTCGCCTACACAGAAAGCTTCTACAGTCGAGTACAGAGGATTTTGCAGAAGCAGTAGAGATGTGAAGACGAGGTAATCGGTCCATCACCCATATTACAACCCAGGAGTCCAAACGGCCTGTTATCCTGGGTGTAAAGGGAGCAAAATAAACACAGCAGAAAAGTTTTGACTTATATTATCCTTCACCAATTTAGAACAGCAATATGTACACTATGTACAGTGATAGGTATTAGTTCACTCCAAGGTAAGCAAGGCAGAATAGAAGCCACTAGAGAGCAGACCGTGCTTCAACCAGCTCTAGAATGGGAATGACAAGGGCAGACAGGAGAGTGGTACCCACATAACCTCTGCGATTGCCAAAACCATCTTCTTATTGGCTAGAACCTGGTCACTAGTTGAACGACGGGGCCCCATCGTCAACCCTCAGTCACCTGCTTCGCTGGTTGGGGGAGATAGCCTGTAAATGAGGGTGTGTACATGCGCCACAACCCATGAAGACGTAGTTTTGAGGTGGTCAGTCCCTTAGCCTCAGGCTGAGGGACTGACCACCTCAACGTATCGGTATTGTACACCATTTTCATATCGAGTCTATTATCGTAGGAAAGTTTTCTGATACAAAGGCTCAATTTCATTACCTTTGTCTGCATAATTTCCAGCACATTTATGACGGCTGTGTAACATGGCGGCCAGAGCATAGAAGCATAATCTAAACGAGGCTTTACCAAGGATAAAAAAAGGTTGAAATATAATCTAAGGACTTTATTCTACTTGAAGTGAAGTCAAGAATCATATTAACTTGCCTGTTTCCTGACAAACAAAACACTACCACTGACTCTCGTGCCAGGAGATACTTGTCTTAAAACACATTATGTTCAGTATAAAAGTCATGTTTGTTTTGACTGAAAAGCCTGCTAAGCAGGCGCAACGTTTCCTCAGTAAAGGTACGTACGTGTTCTACACGTGTTTTCTAAAAAAACATAAAAAATAAGATGAACACAACTTTCTCTAAAATTTATTGCTGAGTAAGACAAGATTTTTTGGGTATTTTTAACCCCAGAGGGTTAGCCACCCAGGGTAACCCAGGGGAGGGAGGATTAGCCACCCAGGATAACCCAGGGTAGGGAGGGTTAGCCACTCAGGATAACCCAGGGTAGGGAGGGTTAGCCACCCAGGATAACCCAGGGTCGGGAGGGTTAGCCACCCAGGATAACCCAGGGTAGGGAGGGTTAGCCACCCAGGATAACCCAGGGTCGGGAGGGTTAGCCACCCAGGATAACCCAGGGTAGGGAGGGTTAGCCACCCAGGATAACCCAGGGTAGGGAGGGTTAGCCACCCAGGATAACCCAGGGTCGGGAGGGTTAGCCACCCAGGATAACCCAGGGTAGGGAGGGTTAGCCACCCAGGATAACCCAGGGTCGGAAGGGTTAGCCACCCAGGATAACCCAGGGTAGGGAGGGTTAGCCACCCAGGATAACCCAGGGTAGGGAGGGTTAGCCACCCAGGATAACCCAGGGTAGGGAGGGTTAGCCACCCAGGATAACCCAGGGTAGGGAGGGTTAGCCACCCAGGATAACCCAGGGTAGGGAGGGTTAGCCACTCAGGACAACCCAAGAAAGTCACTGCGTCATCCAGGACTGTCTGTCTGTCCTTGGCCCTCTTCTCTTTCTCCTATACATAAATGACCTACCAAATGCTTTGCAATTACTCAAACCCACACTTTTTCCAGATGACACTACATACGTCTTCTCTCACCCGAGCCCAGTCACGCTAGCCAATACTGTAAACACCGAATTACAGAAAATATCAACCTGGATGAGGACTAACAAACTTACACTAAACATTGACAAAACCTACTTCATTCAGTTTGGTAACAGAGCTACAGATGTACCTCTTAACATAACGATAAACAGATCACCTATCACAAAGCTAACAGAGGGAAAATTCTTAGGAATCCACCTCGATAATAGACTCAAATTTCATACACATATACAACAAATTTCTAAGAAAATTTCCAAGACTGTAGGCATACTATCGAAGATACGGTACTATGTTCCACAGTCAGCCCTCCTGGCCCTATATCACTCTCTTATTTACCCCTATCTCACCTATGGAATTTGTGCATGGGGCTCAACAACAACTAACCATCTCAGACCACTAATTACCCAACAAAAGGCTGCAGTTAGAATGATAACAAATTCTCACTACAGGCAGCACACTCCACCAATATTCAAAACACTCAACCTACTCACCATACAAAACATCCATACTTATTACTGCACTTATTACATACATAGAACACTTAACTCTGATATTAACCCTCCCCTCAAACATCTCCTTGCCAACCTCAACAGAACACATGACCATAACACAAGGCACAGATCACTCTTTGATGTTCCTCGTGTCCATCTCACGCTATGCAAAAACTCAATGCACATAAAAGGCCCTAAAATCTGGAATTCATTACCTGTAAATATAAAAGAAACACTACCTGTTTATAAATTCAAGTCTCTTCTCAAAGATCACTTACTCACTCAAAACCAAATAAATACTGAATAACTGAACCTTATAAATTGTATATCCTAAATGTTACTCACAATTATATCACATAAATGTTGAACCTAGGACCCAATCTAACTTTGTTATTTTTTTAAATACACTACCTAACAGAATACTCCATTCTACTGAATGTACAGCAATGCAAGCAACCATATGACCTGTCTTTGTAATACTCATTTGTGCTTTATAGTTATCTGTTTACAATAATGTTTTATCACTGATTACATCAATGCTTAGTTAATCTTAAGTTAATTTTAAGCCAGCCCGTAATGCTATGCATATAAGTGGCTTTAGCATGCTGCTCTTACCTGTATTTTTTGTACCTCTGTATGTATGCTAAAATTACTAAATAAATAAATAAATAAATAAATAAATTGTGGTCCTTCAATCTTATCCCCCAGGATGCCACTTACACCAGTCAACTAACATCCAAGTACTTACTTGCTGGCTGAAATGACCCTCGTATTGTAGATAGTCTTAATGACCCTCGTGTAGTAGATAGTCTTTTTAGTATGATAATAAGATGTTATCTTCATTGTAGAATAATAAGAAAATATTATAACCTTTATATTATAATAATAAGGTAAAAGGACCACAATGGAAATAAGTCACTCTGACTTTTTTGGGTTATCCCAGGTTCTCTACACATATGCTGCTATGTATGATAATTCTATGTAACTGTATTTGTGTATACCTCAATAAACTTACTTACTTACAGGCATAAGGAAACACGCCCAGTGCTCTCACCCTTGCAGGGGATCGAACCACGGACACTCAATGTGTGAAGGAAGAGCGTTGCCTACCAGGCCACGGGCCATCGTATTGTGTTTAGCTGAAACAATAATAATAATAATAATTTCCACATAAAACCCGTCATATGCAAATATCCGGGACTTCAACGGTAATTAGTTAGTCTTGAGGGATATGCTCTTATATACATACCTTGAGGAGTATGTCCTCAATGTATATATATGCTTAGAGCATATATATACACTGAAATGCCCCCTTGGGGCATTTCAATGTATATATATTTCAGCGTATATATATGGGGGCGCGAGAAAAAACCTAATGAAAAGCATAATTCTGTGCATTTTACCAAAAAACTTTTCTAATTGCTCAATTTATATTTGCATTTTATGCACCAAAATAAAAGATGTTTTTTCTGAGTTCATTTTGTTCACCCGCGGTAGTGTATGTGGTTCCTAGAGGCCTACAACATATTGGGAACCCCTGGCTAGGAGTATATACCTAAATCTCGTGTAGATAGTCTTGTAGATAGTCTTAATGACCCTTGTGTAGTAGATAGTCTATTTAGTATGATAATAAGATGTTATCTTCATTGTAGAATAATAAGAAAATATTATAACCTTTATATTATAATAATAAGGTAAAAGGACCCCAATGGAAATAAGTCACTCTGTCTGACTTTTTTGGGTTATCCCAGGTTCTCTACACATATGCTGCTATGTATGATAATTCTATGTAACTGTATTGTGTATACCTGAATAAATTTACTTACTTACTTACTTACTTACTTTAAACGTCATTAACAAAATATCATATAATTTAGAGTTATTAGACAATTCTATATAAACTTACACATAAGTTACAACTGTAAAAAGCTTAAGTTGTCTTCTGAATCGGAATAAAATCTTAGGAATCTTTCAACACATTTTGGGTTACAACTTCAATAATGTTACAAAAGTTACCCCAAAAATATTAGTTTTCTACTATGAAAGATTTTAAAAGAACGCATTATTGAGGGTAAACTTATATAAGTACTTAAGTATAAGCAAGTTTATTTAAGCACAGGTAAGAGCAGCAGGTAAGAGCAGCATGCCAAAGCCACTTATATGCATAGCATTACGGGCTGGCTTAAAATTAACTTAAGATTAACTAAGCAATGATGAAATCAGTGATAAAACATTATTGTAAACAGATAACTATAAAGCACAAATGAGTATTACAAAGACAGGTCATATGGTTGCATACATTGTTGTACATTCAGTAGAATGGAGTATTCTGTTAGGTAGTGTATTTAAAAAAATAATAAAGTTAGATTGGGTCCTAGGTTTAACATTTGTGTGATATAATTGTGAGTAACATATATGATATACAATTTATAAGGTTCAGTTATTCAGTATTTATTTGGTTTTGAGTGAGTAAGTGATCTTTGAGAAGAGACTTGAATTTATAAACAGATAGTGTTTCTTTTATATTTACAGGTAATGAATTCCAGATTTTAGGGCCTTTTATGTGCATTGAGTTTTTGCATAGCGTGAGATGGACACGAAGAACATCAAAGAGTGATCTGTGCCTTGTGTTATGGTCATGTGTTCTGTTGAGGTTGGCAAGGAGATGTTTGAGGGGAGGGTTAATATCAGAGTTAAGTGTTCTATGTATGTAATAGGTGCAGTAATAAGTATGGATGTTTTGTATGGTGAGTAGGTTGAGTGTTTTGAATATTGGTGGAGTGTGCTGCCTGTAGTGAGAATTTGTTATCATTCTAACTGCAGCCTTTTGTTGGGTAATTAGTGGTCTGAGATGGTTAATTGTTGTTGAGCCCCATGCACAAATTCCATAGGTGAGATAGGGGTAAATAAGAGAGTGATATAGGGCCAGGAGGGCTGACTGTGGAACATAGTACCGTATCTTCGATAGTATGCCTACAGTCTTGGAAATTTTCTTAGAAATTTGTTGTATATGTGTATGAAATTTGAGTATTATCAAGGTGGATTCCTAAGAATTTTCCCTCTGTTAGCTTTGTGATAGGTGATCCGTTTATCATTATGTTAAGAGGTACATCTGTAGCTCTGTTACCAAACTGAATGAAGTAGGTTTTGTCAATGTTTAGTGTAAGTTTGTTAGTCCTCATCCAGGTAGATATTTTCTGTAATTCGGTGTTTAAAGTATTGGCTAGCGTGACTGGGCTCGGGTGAGAGAAGACGTATGTAGTGTCATCTGCAAAAAGTGTGGGTTTGAGTAATTGCGAAGCATTTGGTAGGTCATTTATGTATAGGAGAAAGAGAAGAGGGCCAAGGACACTTCCCTGTGGGACACCAACTGTAATTGGTTGAGCGGAAGAGCTTGCCCCATTTGCATACACATATTGGCTTCTGTTGCTGAGGTATGATTTTAGGTAGTTGAGGGAGTGTCCTCTTATACCATAGTGTGACAATTTTACGTGGAGCAAGTCATGGTCAACTTATCAAAAGCTTTACGTAAGTCAATGAAGATCCCCAGTGGGACTTCTTTTTTCTCTATTGCAGTGTATATATGTTCTATCATGTGTATAATAGCATCATTAGTATTTTTATTAGGCCTGAATCCAAATTGGCAGGGGTTGAGAATGTTTTGGGAGATGAGGTAGGAGTAGATTCGTTTATGAATTAATTTTTCGAAGATTTTTGAGAGAGGGTGTAAATTGGATATTGGCCTATAGTTATTCAACTCTGTTTGGTCTCCTCCTTTATGGATCGGGGTGGCCCTTGCTATTTTGAGTACTGTAGGGAAGGTGGAGGATTCAATGGATTTGTTAAAGAGTGTTGCAATGATTGGTGATAGTACTTGTGACAGTTTTTTGTATATAAAGGGTGGTAAGGTATTTAAATCTCCTGCCTTGTTTTTTAGTGTGTTGATAATAAGGGAGACTTCGTATGGGTTAGTCGGAGCTAGGAACAGTGTGTTCGGGTAGTTGCCAGTGAGGTAGTCATTTGGTGGGGTATCTGAGCTTGGGATTTTATTGGCAAGGTTTTGTCCTATAGTGGAGAAGAAATCATTGAGTCTGTTTGCTGTTTCTATTGGTGGGAGTTGGGGTTCATCTGATTTTGCTAATTTTATTTCGCTATTTCGTGATATCTTTTTTGTTCCCAGAATTTCTGATAGGGTCTTCCAGGTCTTTTTATATCACCTCGTAAGTTGGATAATCTGTTCTCATAATACAGTTTTTTTGCCCTTCTTATCAGGCTGGTTAGGATTGACGAGTAACGTTTTGTTTGGTCTCTGGTTATGTGACCCATTCTGTACTGCTTTTCATATCGGTGTTTTGTATTTATGGATTTGAGAATGCTGGGTGTTAGCCAGGGACTGTTCAGTCTCTTAGCTGTCATAAGTACAATTATCACACATAGTAATATATGTGCAGAATACCCTCCAGGATAACCCAAAAAAAGTCAAAGTGATTCATTTTCACTGAGGTCCTTGTAATATCTTATTATTCAGAGCTTCACATATGTCTATATGTATGATAATCTATGTAACTGTATTTGTGTATATCTGAAAAAGCTTACACACTGTAAGTTACAGCAGATTATTATTATTATAATTATTATGGGGTAGCGCTAAACCCGAAGGATTATACAACGCATGTGGGGGGTATGGAAGACATTCAGGCTTAATTCAGGGAACCGGAGCACCACCATAACACAAGACACAGATCAAACCATACCACGGGTGGGGTTTGAACCCGCGATCAGAAAGTCTCAAAACTTCAGACCGTCGCGTTAGTCACTGGGCGAGCTAGCTTCAGTAAGATTGATCCAACTAGGTATATTTTTACACCATAGCTAGCTAGCCCAGTGGCTAACGCGACGGTCTGAAGTTTTGAGACACTGATCGCGGGTTCAAACCCCGCCCGTGGTATGGTTTGTTTGCAATCGTGTTATTACGATTTTGTGAGACATCACTTTTCGATGTACCTTGTGTCCACATCACACTAAATAAGAACTCTATGCACATTAAGATCCCCAAAATTTGGAACTCATTACCAGCAAATACAAAAGTAACCCGGTCTGAACATCAATTTAAGACTTTTCTCAAAAACCATCTACTCACCCTAAACTAAATATACAATACTCAATACTTAGACTTACCAAAAAACCTCCCAATTACCTAAATCTTAACATTTCAAAATTTAAATACCCGAAGCTCATAAATTACTTAATACTACACTGAAGAATAAATACCTGCACAAAACTATACTGTCTTACACTATATTGTAACATTCTCATACTGCAAACTACTCACACCAATACTCAATATTATATTCCAATAATATAACCTTCCCTGGAACGCAGGAGGGAGAGATACATGATTATATACACCTGGAAAATCCTAGAGGGACTAGTACCGAACTTGCACACGAAAATCACTCACTACGAAAGCAAAAGACTTGGCAGACGATGCACCATCCCCCCAATGAAAAGAAGGGGTGTCACTAGCACGTTAAGAGACCATACAATAAGTGTCAGGGGCCCGAGACTGTTCAACTGCCTCCCAGCACACATAAGGGGGATTACCAACAGACCCCTGGCAGTCTTCAAGCTGGCACTGGACAAGCACCTAAAGTCGGTTCCTGATCAGCCGGGCTGTGGCTCGTACGTTGGTTTGCGTGCAGCCAGCAGTAACAGCCTGGTTGATCAGGCTCTGATCCACCAGGAGGCCTGGTCACAGACCGGGCCGCGGGGGCGTTGACCCCCGGAACTCTCTCCAGGTAAACTCCAGGTAAATATTTACTATTGATATACAATGTACAAAAAACTTTCAAATTATCCCAATATAATATCCCCCAGATTGTAACTTGACTGTACCTTACTATGATCAATTTCTCTATTATTAAGTAGTTTGTAAGCCATTAATTTAGTCTGGCCATAGTGCCATGGCATGATAGTGGCACTATCCACTGCAGCTCATTATTGTAACTACAGAATCTCAATGTAAACATCCAAAGAAATACAAATTGTATTGTATTGTATTGTATTGTATTGTATTGTATTGTATCAAGATCCCCTCACCAGCATCAAGGAACCTCCCTTGAGGGGAAGTTACAGCAGAAATCACAACATGTAAGTAACTTACCTGTGTGAAAGTCACTTACAGTAAAGGGAGATATAGTACGAATAAAGTGATCTGAGTTATTTACGTGAACAGTAAAGAGAGGATCAGCTTACAATAACAGGTACAACAATGTTAACTATATAAGAAATCATTGACCTCCCTTTCTGTAGCTTCATTCGTGAAGGGAAAAGAATGATTTATTGTATAATTAACATTCATGTACGGTACATGAATGTACATACATAGGTACATGATGTACGTGTTATTGTAAGCTGATCCTCTCTTTAAAGGTTACTGAGATTACTTATTAATTTAGATACTGTAAGAGAACATAGGTTGCTCGAGAAGTGTATAAATCTACAGAATGTGTGAAAGGTGTTAGGAACATCACGGGAATTGTTAAGGGAAGGTTATGAAGGAGGTTTTAGAGAGGCAAAGATTTGAGTATGGTCAAGACCTAAGCTAGTCTGGCTAGCACGAAGTCTTTACTAAAATACTCGTATAGGTATTTAAACTGTAAGTGAAAAATACCAGTAAAATAAGCTATTAATATGACTAACTGTTGGTAATGTTGATATCTATAAAACTTGGATGGCACACACACACACACACACACACACACACACACACACACACACACACACACACACACACACACACACACACACACACACACACACACACACACACACGCACGCACGCACGCACGCACACACACACAGGAAGTGGAATAGCCTAGCAAGGGAAGTAGTGGACGCAGGAACCATACATAGTTTGAAGAAGAGGTATGACAAAGCTCAGGAAGCAGAGAGGGAGGGAATCCAGTAGCGATCAGTGAAGAGGCGGGGCCAGGCGCTGAGTCTCGACCCCTGCAACCACAATTAGGTGAGTACAATTAGGTGAGTACGTACACACACACACACACACACACACACACACGTGTACGTAGGTGAGTGCACACGTGGCAAGGTGTCAGAGTGGGCACCTGTGATGAGTGGGGTCCCACAGGGGTCAGTCCTAGGTCCGGTGCTGTTCCTGGTATTTGTGAACGACATGACGGAAGGAATAGACTCAGAGGTGTCTCTGTTTGCAGATGATATGAAGTTGAGAAGAATTCAATCGACGAGGACCAGGCAGAACTACAAAGGGATCTGGACAGGCTGCAGACCTAGTCCAGAAACTGGCTCCTGGAGTTCAACTCCACAAAGTGCAAAGTCATGAAGATTGGGGAAGGGCAAAGAAGACCGCAGATGGAGTACAGTGTAGGGGGCCAGAGACTACAAACCTCACTCAAGGAAAAGGATCTTGGTGTGAGTATAACACCAGGCACATCTCCTGAGGCACACATCAACCAAATAACTGCTGCAGCATACGGGCGCCTAGCAAACCTAAGAAGAGCATTCCGACAAATTAATAAGGAAATAAAGTACAAAGGTTTGCAACAAGACTAGTCCCGGACCTAAGGGGCATGTCTTACAAGGAGAGATTAAAAGAAGTCGACATGACGACACTGGAGGGCAGGAGAGATAAGGGGGATATGATAACGACATATAAAATACTGAGAGGAATCGACAAGGTGGACAGAGACAGGCTGTTCCAGAGATGCGACACAGCAACAAGGGGTCACAGTTGGAAGTTGAAGACTCAGATGAATCGTAGGAATGTTAGGAAGTATTTCTTCAGTCACAGAGTTGCCAGAAGTGGAATAGTCTGAGAAGAGATGTGGTGGAGGCAGGATCCATACATAGCTTTAAGAAGAGGTATGATAAAGCTCATGTAGCAGGAAGAGTGACCTAGCAGCGACTAGTGAAGAGGCGGGGCCAGGATCTATGAATCGACCCCTGCAACCACAACTAGATGAGTACAACTAGGTGAGTACAATTAGGTGAGTACAATTAGGTGAGTACACACACACACACACACACACACACACACACACACACACACACACACACAAAACTCGGCCCCTGCACCCACAATTAGGTGAGTACACATATACATTTCAACCATAAGGAAATTGACTGGGCGATTCTGAAGCCACATGGAGGACCATAGACGTGGGGAGCCAAGATGTTGGAGGCAGTACTGGAAAACTTCATGTACCAACATGTTAGGGACACAACCAGAGAGGAGACGATGAACCAGCAAGACTGGACCTCGTATTCACCTTGAACAGTTCGAACATAGGGGATATCAAACACGAAATGCCCCTAGGTGCTAGTGATCACAAAGTATTGAGTTTCGAATACACAGAGTGTAATACAACGAGAAAAACAGGAGAAGCCAAACTTCGAAAAAGAGGAATGCACAAGTGTGAGACACTTCCTACATGAGGTGCAGTGGGCGAGCTAGAGGGAAAGATAGTAAACGAGAACACATGACCACAAAGTGCAGGGAGGCTGTAAAGTACGCAGCAAGGAGAAACAACAACAGGAAGACCAGAGTGAACCCATGGTTTACCAAGAGATGTGGAGTGTACCTACATGATTGTAATTTCCTTCATGGATAAAATATTCATAACTTATTCGTTTAATCTGATATTCATTATAGAGTTCATTTATTTACATTAACATCACTATAGTATGTATGTATCTGCCTAACTCAACAACACCATTATAAGCAAGACACATCCATTTACTGGAAGATGTTAGGTACTAAGTTCAATTTGATCTCATTTACTGTCTAAAACAAGTGTAGAAGGTTAATATACAAATAACCCGCACGTAGAAGAGAAGAGCTTACGACGACGTTTCGGTCCGACTTGGACCATTTACAAAGTCACATTGACCAGAAGTAGAGCAGGACGGGTATACATAGGCAGGAAGAGGTAGTGGTGGTGGTCTTCTGCTAAAACTGTCTTCCCTACCTCCAACTTTCACAGTCGCCGTCTGGTTGAATTCTCCCTAATACACAACTTTCCTTGTATGAATCTTAGCCCTGGCTTCGTCTCTGTAGATGCCTTCCTTCCCACTACATTGTAAAATGCTCCAAACTTCACAACACCGGTGACTTAACCTGATTCCTCCTTTTTTCTTCTTCTCTCTCTTCCCCTTTCCTCTTTCCTTTTTTCTCTTCTGGGTTGTCTTTCTTTCTTCTGTCTTGTGTTTCTGTTCCTTCATTATTTATTTCATTATTTCCCCTCCCTCCCCACCTCTGTGTTCTTACTCTCCCTCTGTGGGCACCTAACTCCCTTGTGGGCACCTAACTCCCTTGTAGGCACTTAGCTCCCTTGTGGGCACCTACCTCCCTTGTGGGCACCTACGTCCCTTGTGGGCACCTAGCTCCCTTGTGGGCACCTAGTTCCCTTGCAGTGCTTCCCTTTCTTTGTATCTGACTGGCTCCTCCTCCTTACTTCCCCATTTCTACTTCCATGTCCGCCACTACTACTACCACTACTACTACTACTACTACTACTACTACTACTACTACTACTACTACTACTACTACCACTACCTCTTCCTGCCTATATATACCCGTCCTGCTCTACTTCTCGTCAGTGTGACTTTGTAAATGGTCCAAGTCGGACCGAAACGTCGTCGCAAGCTCCTCTCTTCTATGTGCGGGTTATTTGTGTATCGTTCCAGTCACGGTATTGTGCCTTTTTTTATGTAGAAGGTTAAATCTGGTTCATTTAGAATACAAGGCCACAGAATATATGTAGCGAGGAGAGTATTTCTCTCAGTGTATGTATGCTGAGAGTCGACTGTTATCTCTGTTTTGGGATTTGAAGTATTCTTGTCTGGTGGAGTCTTAATGACCCTCGTGGAGCCTTAATGACACTCGTGGAGCCTTAATGACAATCGTGGAGCCTTAATGACCCTCGTGGAGCCTTAATGACCCTCGTGGAGCCTTAATGACCCTCGTGGAGCCTTAATGACCCTCGTGGAGCCTTAATGACCCTCGTGGAGCCTTAATGACCCTCGTGGAGCCTTAATGACCCTCGTGGAGCCTTAATGACACTCGTGGAGCCTTAATGACCCTCGTGGAGCCTTAATGACACTCGTGGAGCCTTAATGACAATCGTGGAGCCTTAATGACCCTCGTGGAGCGTTAATGACCCTCGTGGAGCCTTAATGACCCTCGTGGAGCCTTAATGACACTCGTGGAGCCTTAATGACAATCGTGGAGCCTTAATGACCCTCGTGGAGCCTTAATGACCCTCGTGGAGCCTTAATGACCCTCGTGGAGCCTTAATGACCCTCGTGGAGCCTTAATGACACTCGTGGAGCCTTAATGACCCTCGTGGAGCCTTAATGACACTCGTGGAGCCTTAATGACAATCGTGGAGCCTTAATGACCCTCGTGGAGCCTTAATGACCCTCGTGGAGCCTTAATGACCCTCGTGGAGCCTTAATGACCGTCGTGGAGCCTTAATGACCCTCGTGGAGTATACAGGGTTTCAATCACCCAGTACAAGGTTCAAGGAATCAATGATGACATTCTCTCTCGCACTCAGACTCTCAAGCAAAAACAAACAAGCTTTCACTAAAATAAAAAGAAATGAACAACTTTAGTGAGAATCTCTCTGTATCTCTCTATCTGTCTGTCTGTCTGTCTGTCTGTCTGTCTGTCTGTCTGTCTCTCTCTCTCTCTCTCTCTCTCTCTCTCTCTCTCTCTCTCTCTCTCTCTCTCTCTCTCTCTCTCTCTCTCTCCTCCCCACCACCCAAACTTTCCCTCTCCGGGTGATTGGCCAAGACGAATCACAGTCGTGGGCGCTGATTGGTTGAGGCCACAATTGCAGGTCTTGTTGCATCGTTGCTTCATGCAAATTATGTTGTTAGTGTTGGTTGTTAGTACTGGTTGTTAGTGTTGGTTGTTAGTGTTGGTTGTTAGTACTGGTTGTTAGTACTGGTTGTTAGTACTGGTTGTTAGTACTGGTTGTTAGTACTGGTTCTTAATACTGGTTGTTAGAGTTGGTTGTTAGTACTGGTTGTTAGTACTGGTTGTTAGTACTGGTTGTTAGTGCTGGTTGTTAGTGTTGGTTGTTAGTGTTGGTTGTTAGTACTGGTTGTTAGTACTGGTTGTTAGTACTGGTTGTTAGTACTGGTTGTTAGTACTGGTTGTTAGTGCTGGTTGTTAGTGCTGGTTGTTAGTACTGGTTGTTAGTGCTCGTTGTTAGTGTTGGTTGTTAGTACTGGTTGTTAGTGCTGGTTGTTAGTACTGGTTGTTAGTACTGGTTGTTAGTACTGGTTGTTAGTGTTGGTTGTTAGTACTGGTTGTTAGTGCTGGTTGTTAGTACTGGTTGTTAGTACTGGTTGTTAGTACTGGTTGTTAGTACTGGTTGTTAGTACTGGTTGTTAGTGTTGGTTGTTAGTACTGGTTGTTAGTACTGGTTGTTAGTACTGGCTGTTAGTGCTGGTTGTTAGTGTTGGTTGTTAGTACTGGTTGTTAGTGCTGGTTGTTAGTACTGGTTTTTAGTACTGGTTGTTAGTGTTGGTTGTTAGTACTGGTTGTTAGCGTTGATTGTTAGTGTTCGTTGTTAGTACTGGTTGCTAGTGCTGGTTGTTAGTACTGGTTGTTAGTGTTGGTTATTAGTACTGGTTGTTAGTACTGGTTGTTAGTACTGGTTGTTAGTGTTGGTTGTTAGTGTTGGTTGTTAGTGTTGGTTGTTAGTGTTGGTTGTTAGTGTTGGTTGTTAGTGTTGGTTGTTAGTGTTGGTTGTTAGTACTGTTTGTTAGTGTTTGTTGTTAGTGTTGGTTGTTAGTGTTGGTTGTTAGTGTTGGTTGTTAGTGTTGGTTGTTAGTGTTGGTTGTTAGTACTGGTTGTTAGTGCTGGTTGTTAGTGTTGGTTGTTAGTACTGGTTGTTAGTGTTGGTTGTTAGTGTTGGTTGTTAGTGCTGGTTGTTACTGGTTGTTAGTACTGGTTGTTAGTACTGGTTGTTAGTGTTGGTTGTTAGTGTTGGTTGTTAGCGTTGATTGTTAGTGTTCGTTGTTAGTACTGGTTGTTAGTGCTGGTTGTTAGTACTGGTTGTTAGTGTTGGTTATTAGTACTGGTTGTTAGTGTTGGTTGTTAGTGTTGGTTGTTAGTGTTGGTTGTTAGTGTTGGTTGTTAGTGTTGGTTGTTAGTGTTGGTTGTTAGTGTTGGTTGTTAGTACTGGTTGTTAGTGTTGGTTGTTAGTGTTGGTTGTTAGTACTGGTTGTTAGTGTTGGTTGTTAGTGTTGGTTGTTAGTGTTGGTTGTTAGTACTGGTTGTTAGTGTTGGTTGTTAGTGTTGGTTGTTAGTGTTGGTTGTTAGTGTTGGTTGTTAGTGTTAGTTTTTAGTGTTGGTTGTTAGTACTGGTTGTTAGTACTGGTTGTCAGTACTGGTTAGTGTTGGTTGTTAGTGTTGGTTATTAGTGTTGGTTGTTAGTACTGGTTGTTAGTGTTGGTTGTTAGTGTTGGTTGTTAGTGTTGTTTGTTAGTGTTGGTTGTTAGTGTTGGTTGTTAGTGTTGGTTGTTAGTGTTGGTTGTTAGTGTTGGTTGTTAGTGTTGGTTGTTAGTGTTGGTTGTTAGTGTTGGTTGTTAGTACTGGTTGTTAGTGTTGGTTGTTAGTGTTGGTTGTTAGTGTTGGTTGTTAGTGTTGGTTGTTAGTACTGGTTGTTAGTGTTGGTTGTTAGTGTTGGTTGTTAGTGTTGGTTGTTAGTACTGGTTGTTAGTGTTGGTTGTTAGTGTTGGTTGTTAGTGTTGGTTGTTAGTACTGGTTGTTAGTGTTGGTTGTTAGTACTGGTTGTTAGTGTTGGTTGTTAGTACTGGTTGTTAGTGTTGGTTGTTAGTGTTGGTTGTTATTGTTGGTTGTTAGTGTTGGTTGTTAGTGTTGGTTGTTAGTGTTGGTTGTTAGTGCTGGTTGTTAGTACTGGTTGTTAGTGCTGGTTGTTAGTGTTGGTTGTTAGTACTGGTTGTTAGTGTTGGTTGTTAGTGTTGGTTGTTAGTGTTGGTTGTTAGTACTGGTTGTTAGTGTTGGTTGTTAGTGTTGGTTGTTAGTGTTGGTTGTTAGTGTTGGTTGTTTGTGTTGGTTGTTAGTGTTGGTTGTTAGTGTTGGTTGTTAGTACTGGTTGTTAGTGTTGGTTGTTAGTGTTGGTTGTTAGTGTTGGTTGTTAGTGTTGGTTGTTAGTGTTGGTTGTTAGTGTTGGTTGTTAGTACTGGTTGCTAGTGTTGGTTGTTAGTGCTGGTTGATAGTGTTGGTTGTTAGTACTGGTTGTTAGTGTTGGTTGTTAGTACTGGTTGTTAGTGTTGGTTGTTAGTGTTGGTTGTTAGTACTGGTTGTTAGTGTTGGTTGTTAGTGTTGGTTGTTAGTGTTGGTTGTTAGTGTTGGTTGTTAGTGTTGGTTGTTAGTGTTGGTTGTTAGTGTTAGTTGTTAGTACTGGTTGTTAGTGTTGGTTGTTGGTGTTGGTTGTTAGTGTTGGTTGTTAGTGTTGGTTGTTAGTGTTGGTTGTTAGTACTGGTTGTTAGTGTTGGTTGTTAGTGTTGGTTGTTAGTGTTGGTTGTTAGTGTTGGTTGTTAGTGTTGGTTGTTAGTACTGGTTGTTAGTACTGGTTGTTAGTGCTGGTTGTTAGTGCTGGTTGTTAGTACTGGTTGTTAGTACTGGTTGTTAGTACTGGTTGTTAGTACTGGTTGTTAGTACTGGTTGTTAGTACTGGTTGTTAGTGCTGGTTGTTAGTACTGGTTGTTAGTGCTGGTTGTTAGTACTGGTTGTTAGTGTTGGTTGTTAGTACTGGTTGTTAGTGCTGGTTGTTAGTACTGGTTGTTAGTACTGGTTGTTAGTACTGGTTGTTAGTACTGGTTGTTAATACTGGTTGTTAGTACTGGTTGTTAGTGCTGGTTGTTAGTACTGGTTGTTAGTACTGGTTGTTAGTGCTGGTTGTTAGTGCTGGTTGTTAGTACTGGTTGTTAGTACTGGTTGTTAGTACTGGTTGTTAGTACTGGTTGTTAGTACTGGTTGTTAGTACTGGTTGTTAGTGCTGGTTGTTAGTACTGGTTGTTAGTACTGGTTGTTAGTGTTGGTTGTTAGTACTGGTTGTTAGTACTGGTTGTTAGTACTGGTTGTTAGTACTGGTTGTTAGTGTTGGTTGTTAGTGTTGGTTGTTAGTGTTGGTTGTTAGTGTTGGTTGTTAGTTTGTTGTTGGTTCTTAGTGTTGGTTGTTTGTTCTGGTTGGTAGTGTTGGTTGTTAGTGTTGGTTGTTAGTACTGGTTGTTAGTACTGGTTGTTAGTGTTGGTTGTTAGTACTGGTTGTTAGTACTGGTTGTTAGTGTTGGTTGTTAGTGTTGGTTGTTAGTGTTGGTTGTTAGTACTGGTTGTTAGTACTGGTTGTTAGTACTGGTTGTTAGTGTTGGTTGTTAGTACTGGTTGTTAGTGTTGGTTGTTAGTGTTGGTTGTTAGTGTTGGTTGTTAGTACTGGTTGTTAGTGTTGGTTGTTAGTGTTGGTTGTTAGTGTTGGTTGTTAGTACTGGTTGTTAGTGTTGGTTGTTAGTGTTGGTTGTTAGTGTTGGTTGTTAGTGTTGGTTGTTAGTACTGGTTGTTAGTGTTGGTTGTTAGTACTGGTTGTTAGTGTTGGTTGTGAGTGTTGGTTGTTAGTACTGGTTGTTAGTGTTGGTTGTTAGTGTTGGTTGTTAGTGTTGGTTGTTAGTACTGGTTGTTAGTGTTGGTTGTTAGTGTTGGTTGTTAGTGTTGGTTGTTAGTGTTGGTTGTTAGTGTTGGTTGTTAGTACTGGTTGTTAGTGTTGGTTGTTAGTGTTGGTTGTTAGTGTTGGTTGTTAGTGTTGGTTGTTAGTGTTGGTTGTTAGTGTTGGTTGTTAGTACTGGTTGTTAGTGTTGGTTGTTAGTGTTGGTTGTTAGTGTTGGTTGTTAGTGTTGGTTGTTAGTGTTGGTTGTTAGTGTTGGTTGTTAGTGTTGGTTGTTAGTGTTGGTTGTTAGTGTTGGTTGTTAGTACTGGTTGTTAGTGTTGGTTGTTAGTGTTGGTTGTTAGTGTTGGTTGTTAGTGTTGGTTGTTAGTACTGGTTGTTAGTGTTGGTTGTTAGTGTTGGTTGTTAGTGTTGGTTGTTAGTGTTGGTTGTTAGTACTGGTTGTTAGTGTTGGTTGTTAGTGTTGGTTGTTAGTGTTGGTTGTGTTGGTTGTTAGTGTTGGTTGTTAGTGTTAGTGTTGGTTGTAGTACTGTTTGTTAGTGCTGGTTGTTAGTGTTGGTTGTTAGTGTTGGTTGTTAGTGTTGGTTGTTAGTGTTGGTTGTTAGTGTTGGTTGTTAGTGCTGGTTGTTAGTACTGGTTGTTAGTGCTGGTTGTTAGTGTTGGTTGTTAGTACTGGTTGTTAGTGTTGGTTGTTAGTGTTGGTTGTTAGTGTTGGTTGTTAGTACTGGTTGTTAGTGTTGGTTGTTAGTGTTGGTTGTTAGTGTTGGTTGTTAGTGTTGGTTGTTTGTGTTGGTTGTTAGTGTTGGTTGTTAGTGTTGGTTGTTAGTACTGGTTGTTAGTGTTGGTTGTTAGTGTTGGTTGTTAGTGTTGGTTGTTAGTGTTGCTTGTTGTTGTGTGTTAGTGTTGGTTGTTAGTGTTGGTTGTTAGTGTTGGTTGTTAGTGCTGGTTGTTAGTGCTGGTTGTTAGTACTGGTTGTTAGTGCTGGTTGTTAGTGTTGGTTGTTAGTACTGGTTGTTAGTGTTGGTTGTTAGTGTTGGTTGTTAGTACTGGTTGTTAGTGTTGGTTGTTAGTGTTGGTTGTTAGTGTTGGTTGTTAGTGTTGGTTGTTAGTGTTGGTTGTTAGTGTTGGTTGTTAGTGTTGGTTGTTAGTACTGGTTGTTAGTGTTGGTTGTTAGTGTTGGTTGTTAGCGTTGATTGTTAGCGTTGATTGTTAGCGTTGATTGTTAGTGTTCGTTGTTAGTACTGGTTGCTAGTGCTGGTTGTTAGTACTGGTTGTTAGTGTTGGTTATTAGTACTGGTTGTTAGTGTTGGTTGTTAGTGTTTGTTGTTAGTACTGGTTGTTAGTGCTGGTTGTTAGTACTGGTTGTTAGTGTTGGTTGTTAGTACTGGTTGTTAGTACTGGTTGTTAGTGTTGGTTGTTAGTACTGGTTGTTAGTACTGGTTGTTAGTACTGGTTGTTAGTGCTGGTTGTTAGTGTTGGTTGTTAGTACTGGTTGTTGTTAGTACTGGTTGTTAGTGCTGGTTGTTAGTACTGGTTGTTAGTACTGGTTGTTAGTGTTGGTTGTTAGTACTGGTTGTTAGTACTGGTTGTTAGTACTGGTTGTTAGTGCTGGTTGTTAGTACTGGTTGTTAGTACTGGTTGTTAGTGCTGGTTGTTAGTGTTGGTTGTTAGTACTGGTTGTTAGTACTGGTTGTTAGTACTGGTTGTTAGTACTGGTTGTTAGTACTGGTTGTTAGTACTGGTTGTTAGTACTGGTTGTTAGTACTGGTTGTTAGTGTTGGTTGTTAGTACTGGTTGTTAGTACTGGTTGTTAGTACTGGTTGTTAGTACTGGTTGTTAGTGTTGGTTGTTAGTGTTGGTTGTTAGTACTGGTTGTTAGTACTGGTTGTTAGTACTGGTTGTTAGTACTGGTTGTTAGTACTGGTTGTTAGTGTTGGTTGTTAGTGTTGGTTGTTAGTGTTGGTTGTTAGTACTGGTTGTTAGTGCTGGTTGTTAGTACTGGTTGTTAGTGCTGTTTGTTAGTACTGGTTGTTAGTGTTGGGTGTTAGTGTTGGTTGTTAGTGTTGGTTGTTAGTGTTGGTTGTTAGTATTGGTTGTTAGTGCTGGATGTTAGTGCTGGTTGTTAGTGCTGGTTGTTAGTGTTAGTTGTTAGTACTGGTTGTTAGTGTTGGTTGTTAATTCTGGTTGGTAGTGTTGGCATTTAGTGTTGGTTGTTAGTGTTGGTTGTTAGTACTGGTTGTTAGTACTGGTTGTTAGTGTTGGTTGTTAGTACTAGTTGTTAGTGCTGGTTGTTAGTGCTGGTTTTTAGTGTTGGTTGTTAGTACTAGTTGTTAGTGCTGGTTGTTAGTGCTGTTTGTTAGTACTAGTTGTTAGAGCTGATGGTTAGTACTGGTTGTTAGTGCTGGTTGTTAGTACTGGTTGTTAGTTCTGGTTGTTAGTGCTGAGTGTTAGTACTAGTTGTTAGTGCTGGCTGTTGGTAGTCGTTGTTAGTGCTGGTAGTTAGTGCTGGTTGTTAGTACTGGTTGTTAGTGTCGGTTGTTAGTGCTGGTTGTTAGTGCTGATTGTTGCTACTGGTTGTTAGCACTGAGTAGTATTGGTTGTTAGTGATGTTTGTTAGTACTAGTTTTTAGTGCTGGTTGTTAGTACCGCTTGTTAGTGCCGCTTGTTAGTGCCGGTTGTTAGTACTGAGTGTTAGTACTGATTGTTAGTATTAGTTGTTAGTGCTGGTTGTTGGTAGTCGTTGTTAGTACTTTTTGCTAGTGCTGGTTGTTAGTACTGGTTGTTAGTGCTGCTTGTTAGTGCTGCTTGTTAGTGCTGCTTGTTAGTGCTGCTCGCTAGTTCTGCTTGTTAGTGCTGCATAATAGTACTGGTTGTAAATAGTGGTTGTTATTGCTGGTTGTTGGGTTGTTGTTAGTGCTGGTTGTTAGTACTGGTTGTTAGCGCTGGTTAGTGTTGGTTGCTAGTGCTGCTTGTTAGTACTAGTTGTTAGTGCTGGTTGTTAGTGCTGGTTGTTAGTACTGGTTGTTAGTGCTGGTTGTTAGTACTGGTTGTTAGTGCTGGTTGCTAGTACTGACTTTAAGTACTGATTGTTAGTACTAGTTGTTAGTGCTGGTTGTTAGTACTGGTTGTTAGTACTGGTTGTTAGTGCTGGTTGTTAGTACTGGTTGTTAGTGCTGGTTGTTAGTGCTGGTTGTTAGTACTGGTTGTTAGTGCTGGTTGTTAGTACTGGTTGTTAGTGCTGGTTGCTAGTACTGACTTTAAGTACTGATTGTTAGTGCTGGTTGTTAGTACTGGTTGTTAGTGCTGGTTGCTAGTACTGACTTTAAGTACTGATTGTTAGTACTAGTTGTTAGTGCTGGTTGTTAGCACTGGATAGTGTTGGTTGCTAGTGCTGCTTGTTAGTGCTAGTTGTTAATGCTGGTTGTTAGTGCTGGTTGTTAGTACTGGTTGTTAGTGCTGGTTGTTAGTACTGATTGTTAGTACTGATTGTTAGTACTAGTTGTTATTGTTGGTTGTTGATAGTCGTTGTTAGTACTGGTTGTTAGTGCTGGTTGTTAGTGCTGATTGTTAGTGCTGGTTGTTGGTGCTGCTTGTTAGTGCTGCATGTTAGTACTGGTTGTTAGTACTGGTTGTCATTGCTGGATGTTAGTGCTGGTTGTTAGTACTAGTTGTTAATGGTTGTTAGTACTGGTTGTCAGTGCTGGATGTTAGTGCTGGTTGTTAGTGGTGGTTGTTAGTACTGGTTGTTAGTGCTGGTTGTTAGTTGCTATTGGTGGTTGTTAGTGATGGTTATTAGTATTGGTTGTTAATGCTGGTTGTTAATGCTGGTTATTAGTACTGGTTGTTCGTGCTGGTTGTTAGTGGTGGCCTGGTGGCTAAAGCTCCCGCTTCACACACGGAGGGCCCGGGTTCGATTCCCGGCGGGTGGAAACATTTCGACACGTTTCCTTACACCTGTTGTCCTGTTCACCTAGCAGCAAATAGGTACCTGGGTGTTAGTCGACTGGTGTGGGTCGCATCCTGGGGGACAAGATTAAGGACCCCAATGGAAATAAGTTAGACAGTCCTCGATGACGCACTGACTTTCTTGGGTTATCCTGGGTGGCTAACCCTCCGGGGTTAAAAATCCGAACGAAATCTTATCTTATCTTATCTTATCTTAATACTGGGGATTAGTGTTGGTTGTCCCTGACAGTTCCTGACTGCCCCTGACTGTCCCTGACTGTCCCTGACGGTACTTGACAGCACCTGACGATCCCTGAAGGTCCCTGATTGTCCCTGACTGTCCCTCATTGTTCCTGACTGTCCCTGACATTTCCTGACTGTCCCTGACGGTCCCTGAGTGACCCTGACTGTCTCTGACGGTCCCTGACTGTATTTTGGCCAGTTATTTATCAACATCAGCTCTGTGTTTGGTATTTTCCAATATTATCACTTTTGTTTATGCTTGTTGTTGTTACTTGCGTAAAGTCACCCGCGGCTGCTGGCGTCTGCCATCTTTGTTGATTCTCTCTACTTACCCGTGACTTTTATCTTGTGTTGCTTGTCTCGCCACACATCTGTTTAACCTCTGTGTCTCGTTGTTATGTACTCTCTCACCTCGAGTACTCTCGTGTACTCTCCTCGAGTACTCTCGTGTACCCTCTCACCTCGAGTACTCTGGTGTACTCGTGTAGCCTCTCGTGTACTCTCTAACCTTGAGTACTCTCGTGTGCTCCTGTAGCCTCCCGTGTACCCTCTAATCTTGAGTACTCTCGTGTACTCGTCTCTGTGTAACTGCCCTGCAAATAATGGGAACTTTGCATCCACTCTCAGTTACCTCTATCCCCACCTCTAATAGGTAGTACTAACATAGTACCATGTAGTAGCTGTATCCTGGTAGTACATAGTACAACTTGGTTGTTGTACCCTGGTAGTACCAACATAGAACCATATGATTGTTGTCTCCCTGGTGGTTCTTCCTAAATTTTAACTTTAGTGTTGCTGGTTGTTGATCCTTTCTCTCTTGTTGTCTCCTTAACATGTTAGCTTAACAAACTTGTTATTACAGCCTCTCTTATTTAGTCTTTTTACGTTTCTTGCCATCTTGGTGGTTGCAGCTCCTGGCCCCGCCTCTTCTCTGGTTGCTATTAGGTTCGCTCTCTCCCTGCTCCATGAACTGTATCGTGTGTACTCACCTAATTGTACTCACCTAATTGTACTCACTTAATTGTGGTTGCAGGGGTCGGGACTCAGCTCCTGGCTCCGCTTCTTCATTGATCGCTACTAGGTCCTCTCTCTCTCTCTGCTCCATGAGCTTTGTCATACCTCGTCTTAAACCTATGTATGGTTCCTGCCTCCACTACGTCACTTGCTAGGCTATTCCACTTCCTGACAACTCTATGACTGAAGAAATACTTCCTAACATCCCTGTGACTCGTCTGAGTCTTCAGCTTCCAATTGTGACCCCTTATTTCTGTGTTCCCTCTCTGGAACATAATGGCTCTGTCCACCTTATCTATTTCACGCAGTATCTTGCATGTCGTTATCATGTCTTCCCTGACCCTCCTATCCTTCAGTGTAATCAGGCCGATTTCTCTTAACCTTTCTTCATACGACAATCCCCGTAGCTCTGGGACTAGCCTTGTTGCAAACCTTTGCACTTTCTCTAATTTCTTGACGTGTTTGACTAGGTGTGGGTTCCAAACTGGTGCTGCATACTCCAGTATGGGCCTGACGCACACAGTGTACAGTGTCTTGAACGATTCCTTACTAAGGTATCGAAACGCTATTCTCAGCGTGTGTGTGTATGTGTGTACTCACCTGATTGTGTTACAGGGATCGATTTACAGCTCCTGGCCCCGTCTTTTAAATGCTTACTTTTGTCCTGTCGTACCTACTCTTAAAGCTGAGTATGGAAGCTGCCTCATTCTTTCATCCAGGTCATTCCTGTCATCACTGTGACGTACACATGTACACCCTTGTGTACACGGTTCCCTGAGTGTCTGTGACAGTCCATGTGTAAGTGTATCGTTATGAGTACATTCTTGTGTGTGTGTATGCTTGTTGTTGTATGTATATGTATGTGTACGTGTGCGCGCGCATGTGCGTGTCAATGAAGGTCAGGTCACACCATTATACTCAAGTTATTGCTTAAGTTGTTACTTAAGTTGCTACTTATTTTCCGAAGTACCATCATGACCGATCACTTATTGCCACTTGTCTTACAGTCTCGCTCACGCCCATCCAAACCACGCCCATGTAAACCACGCCCATGTAAACCACGCCCATGTAAATCACGCCCATGTAAACCACGCGCTTGCAAACACACACACACACACACACACTCGACCCCTGCAACCACAACTAGGTGAGTACACACACGTATGTATATATATATATATATATATATATATATATATATATATATATATATATATATATATATATATATATATATATAAGAGAGAGAGAGAGAGAGAGAGAGAGAGAGAGAGAGAGAGAGAGAGAGGGAGAAGGAGGTAGGACCTCTAGAACTGGACCTGGAATCCTCAGCTTCAGAGAAGGGAATAAAGATACATAATGGAGACTGAAGGTTCTTCCCGGAGTTGCTCCAGTAATTTCTTCATCTATTATCTATATTCTATGTCAACTTTATTTGATAACAAAGTACTTTATATTATACCCATATTCTACTAACAGGCCAGGCGTCTATCGACAAGTGCCTTTCACAAATGGTAACTAATAGAGAGAGAGAGAGAGAGAAAGAGAGAGAGAGAGAGAGAGAGAGAGAGAGAGAGAGAGAGAGAGAGAGAGAGAGAGAGAGAGAGAGAGAGAGAGAGAGAGAGAGATGGTAGTGGAGCGAGTATCGGAGTGTGGCGTGGATTCAGAAGTGTTGTAACAGTGGAAGCGAGAGGACGCAAGGTTTCCTCTGGCTCTGGACGGTTCTACAACAACACTATAATACCCACCTTTCCCACTAGTGTCAGTGATGACGTAAATATCCTCCACATAACCTAACAGTGACAACTGGAATAACAGTCTAGAGTGTTAGCTAGGACATGTACTAGAGTGGTACAGGTGCTTGCAGTATGCTAGGAGCAGTGGGTATGATGCCTCGTGTTGGCCACTCTGTGACCTGGTCTGACCGTGAGGTAAACATATTATCGCCGCCAGTTCCGCATCATCTCCTGGTCAGCGTGGAGAGTTCCGCACTCTCACGTCTCGACCGATACTTCGAACCTCAGCCTCCGCCACGCCCGGCCAAGCCCGTGGGCCTCCTGCCCAAGCCCTGCCCAACCCCCTCGCCTTCTAAGACCAATTCACAGTCTTTGATGATCGGGCCGCCGCCTCTCATCGACGGTGCAGCCTGCAAGACATCAACGTGGACATACAAGCAAGTGACATCAACCCGCAGTTCGGGAATGTCCGATATGGACAAGGGCGTGAGGTTCCGGCCGGAGCGGAGGGAGAGGCGTCCAGTACAGAAACTACAGTGGAGAGAGAGTGCCTGGTCGAGGGGTTTTAGCGCCCCTAAGGACGACTACTTGGACCTTGACACTCGTATCACAGCCTTGTACTCGGCCGACGGGTCTCCCCGACACGCCATCAAGAGAATCTTGCTTCTCACAGAGAATTTCCAGTACCGCGACGCCGCCTCTTTCATCCACCGCCTCCCTGCCGCTACCTTCAAAGTCATCGTAGCCGACCTGCCCATCGAGGTGCTGGTAGAGGCAATGCCTCACTCACTACCCATCGTAGAGGCGCTCTACTGTAAAGTGAGCGAGACGGCGCCAGTAGTGGCTGGCTCAACACGCATCTTGCGCCCTGAGGCAGTCGTCTGGCAGATGGTGCGTTTCTTCGCTCAGCAGGAAGAATGTCTGACGGGGGACATTCGATGGGAGTTTTGCGGACCTTTTGTGACGTCTTGCAAAAAGGTGTTGCGCGTCATCGCTCGCTCAGAGCCCAAGATCCGCAAGATCTTACACCAGCGACGCAAGCAGTTAGAAAAGGCCATTGAGGGCATGGGCCATCATGGCCTCGTAGGCACCTCAGACGAGTCCCTACAAAGCCTCCACGATGCTCTCAAGCTGGAGTTCGAGAAGGTGGTCAAGTCGTACACTCAGGCGCTGGAAAAGCTGGAAGAGTTGAGTCTTAGTAACAAGGCATCGCTGCAAAGAAGCATCAGCCACGGTCCTGCGCCCATCCAGGCGTCCCACCAGAGACAACTCTCCATCACGCAGGAAGAGGTACAGCAGAGACTCATTAAAAATAAAACTCTCCTCAACGTCGTGGAACCCACGCTGGGCAACCACTCCCTCGACGTCCTCCTCGGGATCCTCCAACGGAGGATCGAGTACGACAAGGAGACACTCTTCCAGTTCACGCAGCTTCGCAAGGAGGCCAAGGAAGTGGATGGTAATGCTGTCATCGCTCCGATCCTGATGCGCTACACACACGGATGTGAACAGGTGAGACAACTTGCTACATAGCCATTAGTCCTGAAGGAGTCTGGTGTTTGTG
Organism: Cherax quadricarinatus; assembly: GCF_038502225.1. NCBI lineage: Eukaryota > Metazoa > Arthropoda > Malacostraca > Decapoda > Parastacidae > Cherax > Cherax quadricarinatus. Next base: position 33,245,085 of record NC_091323.1, on the reverse strand, counting down.
TCTGCCGTCCATGACAGGTGTCCGTCCATGATAGGTGTCTGTGTTTGCTGTCCATGACAGGTATCTGTGTTTGTCGTCCGTTAGATGTGTCTGTGTCTGCCGTCCGTGACAGGGTTCCGATATCTTGATCAGGAAGAAGTCATTTTCCTGAGGGAGGAGCTGCGATGGATCATGACTCGAGATGCTTGGAAGACTTCCAGCAGAGCAGACGAAGACGTTTGTGTACTCACCTATATATGGTTGCAAGATCGAGTCTCGGCTCTTCTGTGTATGTGTCTATCTGACTGTCACAGCAAGTGCATGTATCGCTTAAGTTTGCAGATGTTGGGCTCCAGCTCTTCAGTTTGCTTGTATAAATAATATCAAGCCCGTGCATGTTTCCTGCCTCTGCTGTGGTCTATCGCGTAATTCACTTCAGCGTTGAGGCAACAGTGGAGTCGTAGCCTAGTGGTGAGCATCGCGGTTCTCATCACACGAGACCCGCGGTCAACTCTCAGGCTGGTACAGAATATTAACTCTGCCTAAACACTGACTGAATACTTTATACCGTCTTTATTATTCCCACCGTACTGGTGGGACACAGATGTATCCACTGTACTGGTGGGACACAGATGTATCCAGTATACTGGTGGGACACAGATGTATCCACTGTACAGGGGGGACACAGATGTATCCACCGTACTGTTGGGACACAGATGTATCCACTGTACAGGGGGGACACAGATGTATCCAGTATACTGGTGGGACACAGATGTATCCACTGTACTGGTGGGATACAGATGTATCCAGTATACTGGTGGGACACAGATGTATCCACCGCACTGTTGGGACACAGATGTATCCACTGTACAGGGGGGACACAGATGTATCCAGTATACTGGTGGGACACAGATGTATCCACCGTACTGGTGGGACACAGATGTATCCACTGTACTGGTGCATCACAGAGGGAAGGAACCAGTCTTGCTGCTACCAACAAAACTATTGGGATGCTTGGTTTGTAAACAAGCTTCGAACACAAGATTCCTGAAGCAACATCAACAAGACTCAGAGCTCATCTTAAAGCTCAGCAACACTAATACAATCATTATGTAACGAACCACATGAAGAAACACTTTGTGTTACGCTGTAAGTTAGAAAGCATAAACTCAGACAAGGAAGCAACAAAGTCTGGACCTGGATTGTGGATGTAGGGAAACATAGTCGAGTCGAGACTGCCTCTGCTTTCTTCTTGGGTTCAGAGGTTCAAGCCCGTAGCGTTTCACAAATGTATATGTTGTTGAAGAAAAACTTAAATTGCTCTTGACTCTTAACTTATACAGACCATAGCTGACATCAGTGACATACTACTATATAGAAAGTGTGTGATGAATGGTTTTGAAAACCGACAAGTTGAAGAATTGAGACACCCATGTGTTGCATAAGTGTCTCAATTATATAGAAAGTGCCTTGTTATGCAGAACATTTCGGGCATTGTGTCAATTTTGTTCCAAAATGCGACCCACACCAGTCAACTAACACCCAGGTACCTATTTTATTGCTAGGTGAACATGGACAGCAGGTGTCTTAAGGAAATACGTCCTAATGTTTCCACCCACACCGTGGATCGAACCCCTGACCTCAGTGTGTGAGATGAGTAGTATACAGAGGTAGGAACCATGTGAATACTTTGGAAAACCGACCAGTTAATAACTGAAACACCTGTGGCACACTTGACTGTCTTATTAAGGAAACGTTTGGCCAACCACAGACTTCTACAGTCGATCTCAATTATCATACGCAGAAGCAGAGTTGTACCAGAGGTGATGTATACTCCTGCTCTTCCGAACACTCTTGTGAACTTCACGCCAAATGTTCTGTATGATATTTTCCCCTTTCTTCATCCCAGCAGTGATCGGAGGTAGACGAGGACTGGGAGAGAGCCTTCTGCTTTACTACTCTAGCCTCTGTCATCTACATAACAGCTGGTAATCTTCAGTCGACATAACAAGAGCTCGTTATACTCAAAAAATATAACCTCAGTACATACTCTAAGATGTGCTGTTGTCTCCCTTTTTCGCGTACTCCCATGTACTCCCACGCAGTACCATGTATTCCCATGTACTTCCATGTACTCCACGGTACTTCCATGTACTCCCAGGTGCTTCCAAGTACTCCCAGGCACTTCCACGTACTCTTATTCTTTCTGGAGACGTGTTGTGAAGTTTGTTCAGCCTGTCTACATAGATTTGTTCCCTAATTCTGGCACTATCCTAGTTAAGAATCTATGTGGAGGCTGCACGCTGGAGCTACATACTCGAGGCTCCATTTATTTGTGAGATATATTACGTCATCAAAGTTTCCTTACGCTAATTTTTAAAGTTCAATATTAAGTCCGTCAGTCTGGCGTATACTGTTGCTGTTGTGGTTGATGAGATGGTGATGTTGTGGTTGATGAGGTGATGATGTTGTGGTTGATGAGGTGGTGATGTTGTGGTTGATGAGGTGGTGATGTTGTTGATGAGGTGGTGATGTTGTGGTTGATGAAGTGGTGATGTTGTGGTTGATGAGGTGGTGATGTTGTGGTTGATGAGGTGGTGATGTTGTGGTTGATGAGGTGGTGATGTTGTGGTTGATGAGGTGGTGATGTTGTGGTTGATGAAGTGGTGATGTTGTGGTTGATGAGGTGGTGATGTTGTGGTTGATGAGGTGGTGATGTTGTGGTTGATGAGGTGGTGATGTTGTGGTTGATGAGGTGGTGATGTTGTGGTTGATGAGATGGTGATGTTGTGGTTGATGAGGTGGTGATGTTGTGGTTGATGAGATGGTGATGTTGTGGTTGATGAGGTGGTGATGTTGTGGTTGATGAGGTGGTGATGTTGTGGTTGATGAGGTGGTGATGTTGTGGTTGATGAGGTGGTGATGTTGTGGTTGATGAGGTGGTGATGTTGTGGTTGATGAGGTGGTGATGTTGTGGTTGATGAGGTGGTGATGTTGTGGTTGATGAGGTGGTGATGTTGTGGTTGATGAGGTGGTGATGTTGTGGTTGATGAGGTGGTGATGTTGTGGTTGATGAGGTGGTGATGTTGTGGTTGATGAGGTGGTGATGTTGTGGTTGATGAGATGGTGATGTTGTGGTTGATGAGGTGGTGATGTTGTGGTTGATGAGGTGGTGATGTTGTGGTTGATGAGGTGGTGATGTTGTGGTTGATGAGGTTGATGTTGTGGTTGATGAGTGGTGATGTTGTGGTTGATGAGGTGGTGATGTTGTGGTTGATGAGGTGGTGATGTTGTGGTTGATGAGGTGGTGATGTTGTGGTTGATGAGGTGGTGATGTTGTGGTTGATGAGGTGGTGATGTTGTGGTGATGTGATGTGGTTGATGAGGTGGTGATGTTGTGGTTGATGAGGTGGTGATGTTGTGGTTGATGAGGTGGTGATGTTGTGGTTGATGAGGTGGTGATGTTGTGGTTGATGAGGTGGTGATGTTGTGGTTGATGAGGTGGTGATGTTGTGGTTGATGAGGTGGTGATGTTGTGGTTGATGAGGTGGTGATGTTGTGGTTGATGAGGTGGTGATGTTGTGGTTGATGAGGTGGTGATGTTGTGGTTGATGAGGTGGTGATGTTGTGGTTGATGAGGTGGTGATGTTGTGGTTGATGAGGTGGTGATGTTGTGGTTGATGAGGTGGTGATGTTGTGGTTGATGAGGTGGTGATGTTGTGGTTGATGAGGTGGTGATGTTGTGGTTGATGAGGTGGTGATGTTGTTGTTGATGTGGTGTTGTTGTGGTTGGGGGTGGTGATGTTGTGGTTGGGGGTGGTGATGTTGTGGTTGATGAGGTGGTGATGTTGTGGTTGATGAGGTGGTGATGTTGTGGTTGATGAGGTGGTGATGTTGTGGTTGATGAGGTGGTGATGTTGTGGTTGATGAGGTGGTGATGTTGTGGTTGATGAGGTGGTGATGTTGTGGTTGATGATGATGTTGTGGTTGATGAGGTGGTGATGTTGTGGTTGATGAGGTGGTGATGTTGTGGTTGATGAGGTGGTGATGTTGTGGTTGATGAGGTGATGATGTTGTGGTTGATGAGGTGGTGATGTTGTGGTTGATGAGGTGGTGATGTTGTGGTTGATGAGGTGTTGATGTTGTGGTTGATGAGGTGGTGATGTTGTGGGTGATGTTGTGGTTGATGAGGTGGTGATGTTGTGGTTGATGAGGTGGTGATGTTGTGGTTGATGAGGTGGTGATGTTGTGGTTGATGAGGTGGTGATGTTGTGGTTGATGAGGTGGTGATGTTGTGGTTGATGAGGTGGTGATGTTGTGGTTGATGAGGTGATGATGTTGTGGTTGATGAGGTGGTGATGTTGTGGTTGATGATGTTGTGGTTGATGAGGTGGTGATGTTGTGGTTGATGAGGTGGTGATGTTGTGGTTGTGATGTTGTGGGTGAGGTGATGATGTTGTGGTTGATGAGGTGGTGATGTTGTGGTTGATGAGATGGTGATGTTGTGGTTGATGAGGTGGTGATGTTGTGTGATTGATGAGGTGGTGATGTTGTGGTTGATGAGGTGGTGATGTTGTGGTTGATGAGGTGGTGATGTTGTGGTTGATGAGGTGGTGATGTTGTGGTTGATGAGGTGGTGATGTTGTGGTTGATGAGGTGGTGATGTTGTGGTTGATAAGATGGTGATGTTGTGGTTGATGAGGTGATGATGTTGTGGTTGATGAAGTGGTGATGTTGTGGTTGATGAGATGGTGATGTTGTGGTTGATGAGGTGGTGATGTTGTGGTTGATGAGGTGGTGATGTTGTGGTTGATAGGGAGGTGGTGATGTTGTGGTTGATGAGATGGTGATGTTGTGGTTGATGAGATGGTGATGTTGTGGTTGATGAGGTGGTGATGTTGTCGTTGATGAGGTGGTGATGTTGTGGTTGATGAGGTGGTGATGTTGTGGTTGATGAGATGGTGATGTTGTGGTTGATGAGGTGATGATGTTGTGGTTGATGAAGTGGTGATGTTGTGGTTGGTTGATGAGGTGGTGATGTTGTGGTTGATGAGGTGGTGATGTTGTGGTTGATGAGGTGGTGATGTTGTGGTTGATGAGGTGGTGATGTTGTGGTTGATGAGGTGGTGATGTTGTGGTTGATGAGGTGGTGATGTTGTGGTTGATGAGATGGTGATGTTGGTGATGTGGTGATGTTGTGGTTGATGAGGTGGTGATGTTGTGGTTGATGAGGTGGTGATGTTGTGGTTGATTGATGTTGTGGTTGATGAGGTGGTGATGTTGTGGTTGATGAGGTGGTGATGTTGTGGTTGATAAGATGGTGATGTTGTGGTTGATGAGATGGTGATGTTGTGGTTGATGAGGTGGTTATGTTGTGGTTGATGAGGTGGTGATGTTGTGGTTGATGTTGTGGTTGATGAGGTGGTGATGTTGTGGTTGATGAGGTGGTGATGTTGTGGTTGATGAGGTGGTGATGTTGTGGTTGTTGATGAGTTGATGAGGTGGTGAGGGTGATGTTGTGGTTGATAGGGAGGTGGTGATGTTGTGGTTGATGAGGTGGTGATGTTGTTGTGGTTGATGAGGTGGTGATGTTGTGGTTGATAGGGAGGTGGTGAAGTTGTGGTTGATGGGGAGGTGGTGATGTTGTGGTTGATAGGGAGGTGATGATGTTGTGGTTGATAGGGAGGTGATGATGTTGTGGTTGATGGGGAGGTGATGATGTTGGGGTTGATAGGGAGGTGGTGATGTTGTGGTTGATAGGGAGGTGGTGAAGTTGTGGTTGATGGGGAGGTGGTGATGTTGTGGTTGATAGGGAGGTGATGATGTTGTTGTTGATGGGGAGGTGGTAATGTGGTTGATGGAGAGGTGGTGATGTTGTGGTTGATGGGGAGGTGGTGATGTTGTGGTTGATGAGGTGGTGATGTTGTGGTTGATGAGGTGGTGATGTTGTGGTTGATGAGATGGTGATGTTGTGGTTGATGAGGTGGTTATGTTGTGGTTGATGAGGTGGTGATGTTGTGGTTGATGAGATGGTGATGTTGTGGTTGATGAGATGGTGATGTTGTGGTTGATGAGGTGGTGATGTTGTGGTTGATGAGGTGGTGATGTTGTGGTTGATGAGGTGGTGATGTGGTTGATGAGGTGGTGATGTTGTTGTGATTGATGAGGTGGTGATGTTGTGGTTGATGGGGAGGTGATGATGTTGTGGTTGATAGGGAGGTGGTGATGTTGTGGTTGATGAGGTGGTGATGTTGTTGTGGTTGATGAGGTGGTGATGTTGTGGTTGATAGGGAGGTGGTGAAGTTGTGGTTGATGGGGAGGTGGTGATGTTGTGGTTGATAGGGAGGTGATGATGTTGTGGTTGATAGGGAGGTGATGATGTTGTTGTTGATGGGGAGGTGGTAATGTGGTTGATGGAGAGGTGGTGATGTTGTGGTTGATGGGGAGGTGGTGATGTTGTGGTTGATGGGGAGGTGGTAATGTGGCTGATGGAGAGGTGGTGAAGTTGTGGTTGATGGGGAGGTGGTGATGTTGTGGTTGATAGGGAGGTGGTGATGTTGTGGTTGATGGGGAGGTGGTAATGTGGTTGATGGAGAGGTGGTGATGTTGTGGTTGATAGGGAGGTGGTGATGTTGTGGTAGATAGGGAGGTGGTGATGTCGTGGTTGATAGGGAGGTGGTGATGTTGTGGTTGATGGGGTGGTGGTAATGTGGTTGATGGAGAGGTGGTGATGTTGTGGTTGATAGGGAGGTGGTGATGTTGTGGTTGATAGGGAGGTGGTGATGTTGTTGTTGATGGGGAGGTGGTAATGTGGTTGATGGAGAGGTGGTGATGTTGTGGTTGATGGGGAGGTGGTGATGTGGTTGATGGAGAGGTGGTGATGTTGTGGTTGATGGGGAGGTGGTGATGTTGTGGTTGATGGGGAGGTGGTGATGTGGTTGATAGGGAGGTGATGATGTTGTGGTTGATGGGGAGGTGGTGATGTGGTTGATGGAGAGGTGGTGATGTTGTGGTTGATGGGGAGGTGGTGATGTTGTGGTTGATGGGGAGGTGGTGATGTGGTTGATAGGGAGGTGATGATGTTGTGGTTGATGGGGAGGTGGTAATGTGGTTGATGGAGAGGTGGTGATGTTGTGGTGGATGGGGAGGTGGTGTTGTGGTTGATGGGGAGGTGGTGATGTTGTGGTGGATGGGGAGGTGGTGTTGTGGTTGATGGGGAGGTGGTGTTGTGGTTGATGGGGAGGTGGTGTTGTGGTGGATGGGGAGGTGGTGATGTTGTGGTGGATGGGAAGGAAGCAGTGTTGAAGAAGCAAGATAATGCATCATAAGAGGTAGTGGCAGTGGCACTAGTAGTGTCAGTAAGTGGCAGTGGCACTGGTAGTGTCAGTAACTTGGAATGGCATTCCCACACACTGTCGGAGGCAGCAGTGGAGCAGAGTAGCGGACACACTGCTGGAGGCAGTGGGTTGGTAGTGAGCTCTCTCTCTCTCTCTCTCTCTCTCTCTCTCTCTCTCTCTCTCTCTCTCACGGAGCAGGGAGAGAGGACCTAGTAGCGCTCAGTGAAGAGGCGGGTCAGGAGCTATGAATCAACCCCTGCAATCACAAATAGGTGAGTAAACACACAAACACACACACACAAAGTTACATAAACGTACCCAGTCTCTTCAATAGCATTCTTCAGCCCCCGCTACCATCCCACGCTACCATACCCCGCTACCATCCCACGCTACCATACCCCGCTACCATCCCACGCTACCATACCCCGCTACCATCCCACGCTACCATACCCCGCTACCATCCCACGCTACCATACCCCGCTACCATCCCACGCTACCATACCCCGCTACCATCCCACGCTACCATACCCCGCTACCATCCCACGCTACCATACCCCGCTACCATCCCACGCTACCATTCCCCCGCTACCTTCCCCCCTAACCCCGCCGCTATCGTACCCTCAGTACCCACCTCCTCCCGCTTCCAGCACCGACAACCACCACAATCATCACCACTGGAATATGAAGCCACATCCAGGCTCTGGAAAGCCCAGTAAACACTGCCTTTGGATTTTCTGGAAAAGAAACCAAAACAATTATTGAGCCTTGGGGCAGGAGAGACGACGGGAAGATCTCGTGGACGATCGACATCCAGAACTGATCTTACAGCCAGGCTTTAAATAATAAGATATTACAAGGACCCCAATGGAAAACTGTCGCTTTTCTGACCTTCTTGGGGTTATCTTAGGTAATTTACGTATGTAGATTACTTAGGTGTACCTAAATAGACATACTTAACCAGATGATTTAGAAAGGAATTTGTAAGAGGCTGTGTTTCCAGATTTCCCGAGGGCGACGCTCGGATGTCATGGGAAGGCCTTTGTGGATCTGACATCATGAGCTCAAGAATATTGACGCAGAGAGTTCACGAGGGCGCTCAGACATCTTGATGTCTGAGTCCAGAGCTTCTGCAGCTACAAGTATACGAAGCACATTTAGAAGTAAACACACAGATCATCTGGATTTCAGAGATGTTATGTGGGACATGTAGTAGTGTGAATACTTTTAAAATCATCAGAAATATTCACTAGGGACTCGAAAGCAACACGAAAAACTCAAGCCAGCGACTTCGACCACTGCAATATGTCTACAATAATGAGATATAGAAACCTCCTACCTAGGTTGCTGCTAGAGAGTCAGCAAGGCATCGTTCATGGAACATGGATTTTCTAAGAGAATAAAATCCTCACTGAATGTATATTTACAGTTGTTTTACTGCTTCAGTTTCTTCGTCAGACAGAGCCCCAAGTCACGTCAGAGTCAAAGCTCTATGTTACGACCCAGTGCAAGTTTCAGACCTCACAGGCAGTGACGGAGTACAGCTCTTGTCCTTTAACTACACTCACCACAGAGCACACAGGAACTGCTGACGGGGTGATATGTCTTAGTGTTGTGAATGGGAGGAAGTTGTACTCGCGCCGTCAACTGGTGTGGGAATTTTTTCTTCCATTCAAGACACAGGTACTTGCAGTTGAGAGTCAGAGTACTGACGTATTTCTCACTGTACTGTGCTCGAGAGGGCAGTAAATAACCCTTCTACCTTTTCCAGCTTTGATACCTCCAGTGCACTGAGAGAAACTGTGAGCACAGAACAACATTCTGTACGTGAGAGTACAAGTGACTTGAACAGTGCTATATCACTGTTACGACCTCTCTTCTTGTGTAACCTCTCATAAAACAACTTTTGTTTTCCTGACTTTTTTTTTTTTACATTTGTCTTTCTTTTTTTTATTCCCAAAACGGTGGTCATGAGATATTATTTTTGGGTCTTTCTGCATATCGTGTCGTGTCCTCATTTTGAACTCTTCCGTATATAAGTTGCTGGAAATGTCATCATTTCACATCATGTTATATTCTGTTTGCTCACTCGAGTATTTCTTTATATATGTAACATTGATGTGTCTTCTACCAAGGCGACTTTAAAGCTGCCTATGGTATCGTCCTCAGAGGATGATACAAACCTGTGGCTAATGTAATTATCTACGTCTGCTGTGAGGATGTTCAACTGAACAGTTGTCAGGAACGTCCCTTCAAACACTGAACTTACCCGAGAGTAAATTTTGCTATATTTATAATCACTCTTTGTGATCTCTTAGAAAATTAAAAAACAATATCCTTACTTTGCCTTTTGTTCTCATATTAAGAGCTATCTCTCGATGGTCGTATTTGTTAAATGTCTCTGTAAAGTTTGTGTTTGTGATGTTATGTTGTCGCGTAAGAGAGCGACTGCACGGGACGCGACTAAGTTTATTTACGTACAGCTACACATGAATACAGTTACACAAATTATCATACATAGCAGCATATGTGCAGCTAACCCAAAAAAGTCAGACAAGTGACTTATTTCTAGTGGTTGACTGGGTAATAAGGGACTGAAGCTTATCGACTACACGAGGGTCAGTAAGACTGTTTGCAATCATGTCATTACGATTTCGTGAGTCCTGTAAGTCACATATTCACCACCTGACAAAAACATCATAATCCCTAAAATAGGGATTAAACTCTCAGTGTGTAAACAATGAGTGACATACACCTCACCCTGTATATCCTGCGACATAAACAACTGCCATCCACCACTTGGTATCAGTTTCCTCCGAGGGTCGTAACTCCCACAAATGCTGGGTAATTATTTCCTCTGTCAACCACAAACACTCACTTCCAGTGGGATCCAGAGACGTCACTGACTAGTGTCTTCTTTGTGACGTATATAACGTTGACTGACATCACACAGGCACCTGGGATCGAGGGTAACATTGCTATTATCGTTGGGGCGCAAGAGGTGACATAAGAATCACTCACAAAGGAACTGGCTTGTTCCTGTGTGACCCAGTGGTACAAGGGAGGTACAGGAGCATGGCAGATGACCTGGCTTGTTCCTGTGTGACCCAGTGGTACAAGGGAGGTACAGGAGCATGGTAGATGATCTGGCTTGTTCCTGTGTGACCCAGTGGTACAAGGGAGGTACAGGAGCATGGCAGATGACCTGGCTTGTTCCTGTGTGACCCAGTGGTACAAGGGAGGTACAGGAGCATGACAGATGACCCGGCTTGCTTCTGTGTGACCCAGTGGTACAAGGGAGGTACAGGAGCATGGCAGATGACCTGGCTTGTTCCTGTGGTGCATGGTAGATCATGGGAGCATTCACCACCATTTACCACAACCAGCACTACCACTGCTGTCGCCTTCACC